>NC_089851.1:21839469-22139469 GCF_036373705.1 Amia ocellicauda
ATACTATGACAATATTATCTAAAGCATGAATGACATGAATCAGAAATGCAACATTTTACATTGCTAAAGGGAACTGTACAATTAAAATCTGTTGCTTAAATGAAGCCTTGCCATCTATCTGTTTTTCAGTTTAGATTTGTTTTAATGAGCCAGTGCTAAATTTGAACTTACCATTCTACTATTTGTCTCATTGAACAAGGACAAATCCAGCCAGTTGTGATCTTAAAATGACCCAGTGTTTACCTTATCTACAATTAGACACAGTGATGGGGGAAGTGTGGAGGTGTAGGGCATTTTTCTGCTGCCAGAAAAGTATGCTGATAAGGCCATTATCATCTGATTTTGGAACAACCTTTAATTAAAAAAAAAAAATGTTTTTACCTTAAGTTGAAAGGTATCACATAAAATGAATTACTTGGGGGGAAACTAATTTGAACTCTTCTTTTTCAGGGGAAACTGGATTGGAGAGGCTCCTTACAAAGTAGGCGTTCCATGTTCAGCATGTCCCCCAAGTTACGGAGGCTCCTGTAGCAATAACATGTGCTTTCCTGCAGTGAATTCAAACTACCTTTATTGGTTCAAATAAGTTCCGCTGATTGTGCCTATTATAGTGGCATTTTTTCAAAGGATTTGCACAACACTTGCATCACACAATTTGTATATATGAGTGCCTATTTAATCTATGTCCATATTAACAAAGGCAGCAAATAATATATGGACATCAGTTAATATAATATCACTTGGCTAAAATGTAAATATAAATTTGAAGTTTATGTTATAAACCAGTGTATTTTTAAATGTGTAAATATGTTGTACTGATCTTGCAAAAGTAGATCATTTAGTGTTTAACTTAAAAGAACAATTCTTATATAAAATGTTTCATTCTGAAAATGGTGCTAATGTTACAGTTCCTAAGCAACTGTTTTAGCCTCAAAGTAATTCATGTATGTCTTTTTAAGGTTGACTGTATGTATACAGTTGGTGCTTTACCTAAATTTGTTTTGATTACTGTAAAGGTGTCATCCTTAGGTCAAACTGTATTTCAATATGAGGTGCTTAATTTCTGTCTTCAATCCCAGACATAAATGATCAGCCTGATTTCAATTTGGTAGATTTATTTAATCAGACTGCAGAGTGTAGAAAGCAGGTAATTCATTGTAATTGTTTGCAGACCAGTGATGATCATGGCTGGAAGTCTGACCAAGAGCAAGGGTACCTGACAGAATATATTATTAAAGGTGCTTATTCAGCTGCATTGTTTGCACTGTCACAAGTGCAACACAACTTGATATGTTCTCATTAAGGATTTCATGACTAAGTTTCAATTACTTTACTGTAACTTTTACATAAATAGGTCTGTCATACATTTCTACATTTTGATCAAAATGATTTTTTATATATATATATACATATATATATATATATATATATATACACACACATATATATATATATATATATATATATATATATATATATATATACAGATATATATATATATATATATATATATACATATATATATATACATATATATATATATATATATTAATAGAAAAAATATATTTATCTTGCAATAGAAGAACTTCAACTGTTTTTTTTTCTAAGATGTCGATGTCATACATTATATGTCAGTTACAGAGTTAATATGATCCTTACGTTCTATGATTGAATAATACAACCACTGAATTCAATTGAGTCAGCTGCTCCTGTTTGACTAACCAATGTCGACAGCTTTGTGCTAGGAATCAGTTTTCACTAATCATCTCATGTTTTTAACAGTCATTCACAAATAACACCTTACGGTTGGAAATGGTAGCAATTCTGGTTAGATATAACTCAAGTGCAGTAAATCACAGCAATGTTTAAAACACATTACAGAATATCTAATGTTAAAATTCATCCATGTTCAATGTTACAAATGATACTGCAGTGTCTAGTTTACATTGTAATGTGTTATCTGATGTTATATTTGTACACTAGTTACTGAAGCTTAGCATAGACTTTTTTGTTTTCCATGAGAAATTATTGAAACACTCTAAAGCTTCAACATTTGAAAGGTTCAAAGACCAATAACGTGGTCATCAACAAGTCATTCAAAACTGCACTCAAAAAGAGATGCAGAAATCTTTTATTCAGGTTACCATTTTATCACTTCAGTAGTCTATGCTGCACTTCTTGATTAATTGTGTAAAAGTATTTTTTATCTTGGCATACTTTGTTCTAATAATTTGACATAATAAGGCTCTGTTTATGTTGAATGTAAAAATGTATGCATACAAAGTGAATATTTCCAAGAGGGACACAAAATACTGTGTATTGCACCTTATTTTCTTGTATAATATAAAGACAAAGTAACACAAATTTAAATAAATGTAAAAACAAAAACAGATTCATAAACTTTCAATCATATATATTTTTTTAATAAATATCATGGAAGAAATGCAAATACTTTAAGACAAAATCTTCAATCATTTAAAGGACAACATTATTTATGATTGTTTAATTATTGTTAAAACTTTCAAGTATTAGTTTTCACAAAATACAGTTTTGAAGAAGCGTATTCATCTGTATATGAAATCGCAATTAATATTGCTAAAAACTGCATCAGTGTGTAAAGGCTACGTACGCGTATAATATCGCTTCAACAACAATTGGAATAAAAATACTCTTTACAGTTAAAATTAATCAAATAAAGTAATGAATCCATTGGTATGTTTCCATATGAAATACTTCTTTAAAAATCTTAGATTACAAAACTATTTAAACAATTTACTGCATCTTGCAACCCATGTTTCACATGAGATTGGAAAGTAATGTTTATATTTAAACACAATAATTTAACCAAATTTGTATTTATTATTTTACAGTAATACCAAACTATTATAAATCCTCCTTTATTATTATTATTCATAAGAATGATAATACATTTGAAAGAATCACTCTAATTAATAAACAACCTCATTAGAATATTGTTAGCATGTAAAACTGGATTTGTATCATAGGTGCTTCTGATCTATGTGTAACTGTTAGCTGCAAAAAGCGAGTTGAGAAGTTATGGCCTGAAGGAAATGTAAAATATATAGTGGTGTTGTAAAATTGGAGTGTCCAGAGCACTTTGTTCTTAGTGAAGGTTTATGGTCAAGTATTTAAACTGATGCCCAAAACTGTTTTAAGTAGAATGGTGAAGAACATTTGATTTTTGGGAAGATGTTTCTGACACAATCTTGTTTAATAAATACGTCTTAAAGCTCGAAAAACACTGCAAAATAACATTGTTCCATTGACATTAATTTTAAAATAGCAAACAACTGAACATTGTATTCTTGTATTCACACTGAATGTTTTTATGTATATATTTTTTTATATTTATAATTTTTAAATAAAACATGATGCAACTTGGTGCCATTTTGTATTATGTCACTAAAAACTGTAAGTTAAACCTTTGCTGTCTTGTGTTTTATGCAGTTTTTCATATGTATTGCTGTAATACCCCTTAGTATATTATAAGTATACTTTAATATACTTAATTTGTAATTATAGTATTCTTATGTATAGGCCCATTTATAGTGTACTTAACTGTACTTACTTTCTGTAAGGGAAATTATATGTTTTACCTCATACTTCTGAAATACATAGTAATTACCAATCTCTCTAGACTCAGCATAGAAGATATTAACATTAATACACTTACTGTCTTCAAGCATATAATTGTATAGCATAATAATGCTCCTGTGCATTGCTCCTTGCATATCTGATCTTGATTACATATCAGATTGCCAGAGCAACACATGAAGTTTGCAAAAATGTGTCCGTTCCATTGGCTCAGACTAAACTTGTGGACTTTATTCTTAGACATCTGACTATATAGATTGTCTGCTGTAAACTACACCATTAAAAAACACAAAACAACTTTTTGTCTGATTTATTCAATGAGTTTACATTGTCAAGCTACTCTAGCACTGTATAAAAATGTGATACAAGTACCTAGGGAGAATATTATAATATAAATATTACTGAAAACATGTAAAACTAATATTTATATATATTAAATACCAGCAACATAGCTGTTGCTTTTCATATTATTTTGAATCACATACATTTAATAACCACCCCAAACAAATCTGACAAAATACAAATACAAAATGCTTTGTGATCCTTCACAATCAAATAACTAGTAAAACAGTCATCTGTTTTCAAATCATATCTAAAGGGCAACAAAAACAGGTGAACATCTACCATCAGGAAGCAGTATAGATTACATGATTTGATATACTGAATGTGATGTTAGCCTAGATACATTTGTAGAGATAATAGAATGTGCCCCTTCAAACAGTTATAGTTTCTGTTCTTAGATACTGTAATAAGAGCTAATATCACTCATCTGTAGGAGGTTTATGGTTGACAAAATAAAACATGAGAAACTATGTGTGTGTGTGGTGGGTGGGGGGACACTTAACCCTATTTAAAGGCTAATTATTGTTTGGGTTTATAATTTTTGTATAGATCGTTTGCCTACATACTTATTTAGACCTAATGGTACTACACATCCTTGGAAACTATTGGCAAGGTGTTAAAAGACTTATGTAGGACAACTGGAAGACACAGCATTCCTTATTTTCCTAAAACACCCACTGTGAGCCCAGGTTTGGCTCAGGTCATGTTTTCTGAGATATTCTCCATATAGATATACAACTGGCCCTCAGTCTGAAAGCTCACTTCTGTCTCTGGTAATGAATATCTGTGTTGTTAACTTGGCCATTTGTGCCTCTGCCCTGGAATTAGGTGCGATGACTTAAGAGAAGCCAAAGCGATCTTTCAGCATGACAGTAATGGCATTAAATTAAATCTAGAAGAATTTTAAATATGTTAGCAGATTGTAATTTATATCCAACACTGTTTCATTTAACAGTGACTTTTATTCATGATGCTTCTCTTCCTTGGATGTGCCAGTAGTAGGTACACATATAAAAACAAATGTTATTTTGCTTTTTAAAATCTGCCCTCTCTTAATTGCCAAATTCAGTGAATTATGAACTACACTGAACAGTCAATAACAACTTAACAATAATGATATGATGCAGTGTACTTTTTAAGCCATGTTAACCATTTGACAAGGGACTGGAAAGAGTTCCATTTGATCCATGGATTGGAAGCAATATGCTTAAAGCAGGATGTTTTAGAAACCATAGGCTAAGTACAGAAAATGATTGAAAATAACGAATGAAGAAAATACTTAAATGTAGAGGTCTATGTAATGAAGTGCTCGATTGAAATGAAAACCAGGAACAGTTAAGGCAAAAAGAGAAACATGAATGAATCAGTTCTTAAAAAAAGTCTGGTTGCCAACTGAAGTAGCAGGTAAGACCTCATGTATATGCTAAGTTACTAGAGGTGAGAGCAAGCTGGTCTCCAGTTTGTGTCAAAGGTGGCTTTTAGTAGGAGGGTGGTGTGCAATTGGCAGAGCACATCAGAGGGACGGTAGGTGAAAGCTGGCTAAGGATAACTTGGCTCTACAGTTGAGTGAGCCCTGTGGCTTCTCAGGCGCCTGCAGATTCAGGGGTTTGGTTCTGCATCAAATCTTCTGATTGGAACACTAGCTTGACTATTATTTTGATGACATGTGGGTCTAATTCCTCCTTAAGACTCACAACAGTTATTAGAATTATCATTTCGAAACTGAAGGCAGCTTCACCATCTGTCAACCAAAGTCCATCCTAAGGATCTAAGCATGCATGAGTATCACAGATGTAACTGAAAATGTAAAGAAGTGCACCCAGGAACTAATCAGAGTTGTTATCTGGATTTATTTTAATTGGAGAAACCTAAAACATTATGAAGACAGATGGATGTGCATTCCAGTGCAACCACACAACATCAGCTGAGTCTAACAACACTTAGGGATAAATGGCAACTTAATGCCTATGCCAAGTTTATCTCTAGACTGAAACAAAAATTAAACCTAGTTCTACTGTAGACGTGACTGCAAACTCCACCATTCATGTTTTGCTGGGCTAATTCCTCTTGTTGTATATTTTATGATTCTGTCCAATTTACAGCAAATATTGTTAATATTCAGTCATGGCTTTTTATGTACTGTGTGCAGTTCTGGGCTCCACACTTCAAGAAAGATATCACTGCTCTAGACACAGTTCAGTGGAGAGCAACCAGACTTATTCCAGGCCTGAAGGAAGGGAATGTCCTACTGAGAGACTGAGAAACTGAACCTTTTCACCCTGGAACAGAGGAGACTACGTGGGGACTTGATTCAAGTCTTCAAAATCATGAAAGGCATCGACCACATCAAACCAGAGGAGCTTTTCCAGATCAGCAGGGACACACGCACCCGGGGACACAAATAGAAATTGGGCTTCAAGGCATTCATGACGGAAAACAGGAGACACTTCTTCACACAGAGAGTCGTCACAATCTGAACAAACTCCCCAGCGATGTGGTAGAAGCTTAAAGTTTGGTAACATTTAAAGTCAGACTGGATAGTATCCTTGGATCACTTAGTTATTAATGGACACCAAATGAGCAAGATGGGTCGAATGGCCTCCTCTTGTTTGTTAACTTTCTTATGTTCTTATGTATAAAAAGCACCACCAGGAATTAAAACAAAATACACTTATATATACAATTTTTGAAATGAAAAACAAACAATGAAAAAGCCTGTTATTATGGACAGAAGTATTTTTCAAGCCAGTAATAGTTCTTTACCATTATTTAATTACTTTAAATGCATGGAAATGAGGGAGCCATTGTTGATGCCTCACACCAAAAAATTATAACTACTGTGCTGGTACACACTTTTTCTGAATTGAGGAAATTCAGCCTCTACCTCCATGGAAAAGAGGAAGGATGGGTTTTATTAATAAAACCTTACAGAACACAATGTACTAGGCGTCGAAAACATGTACTCCAGCCAAGTGCTATGCCACTCATGGAGAAACATAATAAAAAGGGATTCAGGTAGGCTTTAAAATGATTTGACACCAAGACAAACTAAAAAGGTTAAGGTGACAGGCTGTGTTGGCTTCAATGGGCTGATTTATTGACAGTGTCAGAATCCCACTTCTTAAACAGTTCTGACTAAATGGAGGGTGACTTAAACATAATGTCACATCCAGCATCTGGATGGCCAACCACATGATGTGGTCTGCTGAAAACAAAACAGATGAAGCTATTTAATGCAGCAAACACTTGTAACACCCCAATTAACATGATCATTAGATATTAGGAAGCTGCTTGTATGGATAGTGGTCACCAAAAGAGCAGGCATTTATGTCTTATTTCATAATTAACCCAATCATTTGACACATTGATTTTATATACCCACTTTTTACCAGGCCAGGAAGCCATTATTTAATGCCAAACGGTATAATTCAAGATTAAGGAAATATTAGGGAAGATTATGGTATTTTATTCTGACATGTTATAGAGCAACTGAATGCACCTGCATTTTTAATACACATCTGTTTGACAGATTTTTTTTTTCAGGTTAGAAACATGTTTTTGTGTTGGCCACAGGCAAGTAAATGGTAACTTTTGTAAAACGTTTCACTGCAGTAAATCTGATTGTTCTGTCAACCATTAATTAAATTTTGCTCCACACGGGACTCTTGTAAGTGCTCTATTTATAGAAAGAAAAAAATAGGCTCTAGTTAATCAAATTAATGGTTGACATAACAATCAATTATACTGCAGTCATTTTCTTTTTACAATAAATCTCCAAGGTCACAATGTTGACTTTATGACTGCAACTGTGTGATATATAAATAGTGGAAGAAAGAAAGAAACAAATTAGAATTTTCCAAACCATTAAATAAACTCCTGAGGTTAATCTTGTGTATCTATACTAATGTATACAACTTAAATGTCTAATACATAATTAATTAAAATCAACTGAAGGCTTAATTTGTCTTGTATGTTTATGATACAAGGCTCGTGGTGTATCAATTTAAGTTTATTATTGTACCCTATATACATGGAAGCGTCTCAGAGCCCTGCACAATTTAAAAACAACACAACATAAAAAGTGAACGGCATTTTAGCTGTACAACATCGTACTTACAATAGTTTTAAACTAAAAGCCTGATCAATGAGAACATTTTCAAATGAAATTTAGAGAGAGACAGGGTATGGATTGCTCTAATATCGCTTGGTAAGGAATTCCATAGAGTGACTAAAACAGCGAGATCCATAATATGAGTAACGGTGTGAAAATTCTTCACTGTAAGCAAACCTGCCTCAATGGACCACAACACCCAACTGAACAGGGGTAATGTGGAATTTGGTGCACTTCAACACTCGTGCTGGATTCTCCCGCTGTTACAACTCAAGATCACTGTATCCAGACTGTACTTCCTCTTTTGTCATTTCAACGCTTTGCTTGTGTGATTCCTAACAAGAGATTCATGCAATTATTTATTTCCCTATAACCCCCACGGTCTTACGACTGACAGTTGATGGCTGCCTCTTTCAGGGTGTGTTTTGCTGAGTTTCCTTGCAGATTCTGGAGTTTCACAGCCTATGGAGACCCAAGTAGCGGAGAGTTAAGGGCTCTGCACTCCCTGTTTTTGTCAGAGCGCACTCCAATGCCAGCCTGCGGCTGCTGGACAGATTCAAGGTGCTGTGTCTGCAAGAGGGAATGTGTTAGGTCTCTACCAGTTTCCCAAAGGCTTCTGTCTCAGCATTGTCTATCCAGTTGGATTGTGGATGACACTGCCTCATCATTTAGGTTGGCTGGCCTGCCTGTGCTGGAACGGATAGTAATGCATTCTACATGGGGGCGTGACAACTTCTTGGGCCCTTTTTCAAGATGTGCCCTTGTCCACAAGGTATGCTGTGGTGAGCTGGGCTATGCCGCACGATTTTATGAGATTCTACACGCTGACGTTTTGAGCTCAGCTCTGTGATTTGCTGTGCCTGAGTAAAGCTCTTCTTCATCTTCTGAGCTTGTTTAATTCTCTCTGCTCTTCTTGTTCTAATCTGTTGCTCATACTGGTCTCTTGGACATGGTGCTCCCACTGGTCCATCATGTGTCTCCTGTGAGTTTGTTGTTGTTTGTCCTCCCTTTTGACTTCTTGGTTATGCAGTATCCCATATTCCCATATTGGGAACTATTTTATTTTTTCATGTCACATATTGGCAAAAGAGTAAATGCAGTCTGGCAGCTTTGATTTGAAGCTTCAAACTTCCCACTCGAAGATCCACATATTGGGAACCATTTTCTCTTTCAGCAAACCAGGGCTGCATCCACAACCTAACATTATTCCATTCCCATATTTCCATTACTTTCTGTAAATATTTAGCCATAATGTGTGTTTTTCTTTACATGGTGTTCATTCTGTAGGTTTGTGATTAATAAATAATTATAGATAAGCATTGGGTACCGACTGTCATTAAGTTTTCCTTTTTTGGCAAAAAATTTACTGCAGCCTACAGTAAATATTAATTTCACTGATAATAAGAAACATGTCTAATACACACACTACATAGACTCTTGCATATGTATGAAATAAGTCCCTGAGGTACATGCAGCAGGAATAAAAACAATATTCAAAATGTTGTTTTAATATGTTATTTAAAAAATATAGAAACAATGTGTGATCCCTTGTGTTAACCTTTTCAATGTCTTTCTGCCTTCTTTGTTTTGAATTGGGTTTTTACCACTGAATTCCAAAGGGCTCTGGCTTTCATTGGGATAACATTGAACATTACCTCGTGCAAATGTACAAGCCAAGGACAATGTCAATGAAGAAATCCAATACTAAAAATATTATCTAAAACTCTGATCACTAGTTTCATGAATTTCAAAGTTGAAGAATGAATACATAATTAATAAAACATTGTCAATGATTATAATCAAGTACATTATTAAAAATGTACTCATTCGGTCTGTGATAATTTCTTCACAATATCACTTAGGAATAGAAAATATACTGTAATATATTATACCATATATACAAATGTATTGGTGTATATTCTATATGAAATATGTATGTATGTCATGTATAAAGATACCCATATAATTCAAAATATATCTAAATGTCATGGATATAATTTGGCATTTGGTGTGTTTGTGTAAGTATAGCATATAGGCATATCCATCTTGCTATCTCTATCTCTCTCTGTACTATAAATCTCTAGGAACAGGGCTGGAGACCCCTGTTGTTATAGTGGGGATTTTGAGAATAAAGAAACATTACATATATATATATATATATTTAGTCATTGATATTTTTAATTTACTTATTTCATTTTTGGATTTGTAAAACAAAAATGACTGTTAGAAATGGAGAGGCTATGATTAAAAGTTGAGGCAGCTACTGACTGAGCTACCCGGGCTATTGTGGTTTGGCTTTAGTATGTACCTCAGGCTTTAACATCTACATAGTACTGGACACAATAGCACTGAATAGTACTATAGTTAGTTCTATACAATTTGATATGTAATCAAAATAAGAGTAAAAAGTGGGATGAAGTGCATTTGGAAGAGGGCACACACACTATTGAAAGTCAATCTGCCCATTTGCCTCAAGAAAAAAGTATATGACCAATGCAACCTAACAGTGCTCACCTACGGCTTGAAAGTCTGGTCAATAAGTGCAAAAATGACACATACACTCCAAACAACACAATGTCTCAAAGAAATATGTATGCTTGGAAAAACAAGAATAGGTATTTGAGGACAAACAATGGTAAGTGACATCATTGAGAGAGTGAAGGAAAAATGGCAGCCATTGCAAGAAGAACAGATCAAGGAAGAACGAAGTTAGCTATAGAATGGATCCAAAGAAATAAAAAACAACCAAGAAGACCACATAGTAGAAGTAAAGATGAGATCAGAAGCTTTGCCCAGGGGCCGAATTTGCCCCACAGCCACACTTGGGTATGACATAAATAACCTATGCATGAAACACCTTGACAAATTATTTCCTTTAATTACTAGATTGTTAATAACATTACAACAATATATTTTCTTTCTTGAAAGTTGATAAATATATTTTAGGTGAGTGTTGTCACGGGGAGTGAGGGACACTCATCTGTGTGGATTCAACATGGACAGTGGGGCGAGAAAAGCATGTGGAGCACAGATAAGAGTAAATTTCAAGAAAAATCATGTGAACGCTGTTTTTTTAACTGAAGTTAAGGAAAGAGCCATATGCCTAATATGTCAAGAATCTATAGCACACTCAAAATATACAGATCTTATTCAGTAACCCAACATTTGTACCATGAGCTGGATATTATTTTGGCCCTCCTGTTTGAATGCAACCTGGTAATTTGCCCTCCAGGCATTACAATTCTGGCACCCCTGATCAAAACAAATGGAAACATCTTGGGGACCCAGCAATGGATCAGCAAAGGCTGCTGCTGCTGCTGCTGCTGATATATATAATCCTATAAATCACTACTTATGTGAATATCTTTGTGTATGATACCAGCTTTAGCAAGGTTGTTGTGATTCCAAAATATGTTGTACTTTATTAATATTTTCATGCATTAAAGGTATTTTATGATAAATGAATATGAAATTGTGGATTGTAATTAAAATATACGTGATTGGAATTGAAATTAACTGAAAATGCATTTGATTAGACTTTTGGTAAATTCAGGTAAAGTTTGTAAATGTACCGTATTGAATCCTTGGTTCAGAATGCTCTGAATGAATAATGCAAGGCTATTCCTCTTGGTATGTTTAGACTTTTTCATATGTCAGAAAAATGTTTTTTAGAAGAGCAAGTAAGTTATTAGTCTAACACAGAGTACAATATTACAACAATTATTAAACACTGCCATCTGCTGTTTTCATTATTGTAGAAATTTGAAATGTTTGAAGATGTATTGATATAAAGATTTTTTAATATTCTTATTTTCACAGTCCATATTAGTTCACATTTTATTTTGTAACTTTTTATAATAATTTATATATCATATTTTATATATAATTTATTTCAAACATATCTACCGGATACTGAACTAGAACATTTGTGAAGAAAATTGTCCCAATAGACTAACATTTATTTGTGAGCCATTTTAATAATAAGTTATTACAATTAGTCTCAGACTTTGACTGGAATAAAAAATAAACAAACAAACAAACAAGAAAACACTTCCCCACACATCCTCTAAACAAGATCAAAAGCTATACATATGTATTCATTTTGTATTTAATTTAATTTATATCCATTTCATTCTATGACACATTATATATATAATATATAAGTGTATATTGTATCTATACCAATTATTTGAAGATCCTCTCCTTGAAGACGATATTCCTACTGGCTATTGTGTCGGCTATGATGGTGGGGGATTTGCAAACACTTTCTGTGAATCTTTCTTGTCTGTGTTTTTCAGGTGACGGCTCAAGAGCCACCTGAGATCAAACCCTGTTTTCCTTTCAAAGGTTTTGTCTCTATTAAAAGGTCAGTGTAGTTGATGGCATTACATCCTCCCCCCTAATCTTCAGATGAGGGTCATTGTCTGCTTTTGCTTTGCCCTGTGTGGGCTTTGCAGTGCTATGTTGACAGGACATGATCTATACGCCAGAACAACCAAGTGTTTTTTGTCATGCTACATGCATCTTTGGGCCGGCCTTGTCTAAGCAACACCTGTTTAATTGGATTGCGGATGCCATTGTTTTGCATATGAGTCAGCTGGTCTCCAGGTGCCTGAGCGGCTAGTGTCTCATTCCATGCATGGTGTAGTAGCTTCTTGGGCACATTTATCTGAGGCCTATTATCTGAGGTTGTGCTGTGGTGAGTTGATTTTTTGAGTTGGATGTGCCGATCGCTGCTCCATCCCTTACTGTACCTGTATTGACTTCTGCTATGCTGTCTGAACAGGTCTGAGTTTCTCGCTGCTACCTTATGTCTGATGCTTGTTAGAGTTCCTTAGGTGTGGAGTCCAGTATCTTGTGAGTTTTCTGATGATTAGTCCTCCTTTGCAATGGTGTAGGTATACAGTAGCCCATACTCCCTTGGGGAGCTGTTTCATTGGGTTTGTAATGCAACCATAGACATCTGAAATGGAGAAACGGTTATCCTTTCAAGGTCACTCTCTTGGCCTTTATGCCTACATGCAGGCTGTAATAGGGGGTGGGCCACTGCACGCAGGGGCCTATTGGCAGATTTGCTAGGTTTCTCATATATTTTCTTATAAGGTGACTACCCACCCATACTCCCTTGGGGAACTGTTTTTCCATTTCAGATAACATCCACAACCCCATGTTTTAAAAGTGTGTGAATTGATATTATTTTGTGTTAGCTGTGTATTGGACTTTGTAGGCTATGTTCTAAAGGGCTTGTTTATTGGTAATAATCTCTCTCTATTCCGAATAAAATGACCTTGAAGGGTAAAGCTGACGATCAGTTATCAATGTACATGCTAAGTGCCTCATAGACCTACACTACATTCTAACTGTACTGATAGAAAAACACATAAACCACAGATCCAACTCTAAGGAGTTAATGTTTCGTGGCGAATGGGCTGTGCTTGCGTTGTTAGGCAACAAAATTAATTGGTTGGTAGCGTAATCATGTTTCCATGACATGTCCTTATGTTGCTTTGGGGTGTCATTTTGTGATGTAAAGTTTGACGCATTCGCTATCCTTATGCATGTGTCAGATTCCTCAATGGAGAAAAAAACCCAAAAAAAACAGTATAACTCCAGATACTAGAACAACACATAAATAATGAAGATCTTGCAAAAGAGAACAAGACTCTCTCATGCAGATGTATTACTGCTTTAGTACCAGGTACAGACAAGTTACAGAAATAAATGTTGAAACTAGGCAACAAACTCAGTATTTAAACTCTAGTGACAGCATTAACCTGATCGGGTAACAAGATAAAACTGCTGTGTAAATAACCCATTTTCTACATTTAACATTATGCATTTAATAGAAAAAATACCCAGATTTATTAAAAATTTGAAAATTAGTAAGAATTAAATTAGTATTTAATTTTTAAATTAAACAATGGTAGGATTAGATTTTCAGAAAAAATCTTAACACACTGCATTTCCACCAGAGGGTGCAGCATGACAATTTCTCAATTTATCCTTCTTTCCACCTGCCAAGTTTAATTTAGGAGTGTATAGGCTTCATGTGGGACCAGCATTTGAAATGCATACCATCTTCACTTTCTAAGCTTCTAGCAATTTTCAATTAGACAGTTAGAATTAATTTTATTGTAACTGGATAATTGAAAAATCCTGGAAGCTTATAAAGTTAAGATGGTATGCATTTCAAAGCCTATACACTATAATGTCATATGTCAGTGTGTATATAAAATGCAATTTAAATATTATTTTTTTTGTGGGGAAGGAGTTCTGTAATTAAGATCATAAACTAATAAACAAACATCTCATGTTCTTTTAAAATAATTTAGATAATCTGGCATACAAATGGGAATAAAAACAAAGCTGAAAGCTCATTTTAACAGTATTACAAAAAGCATATTTGAATCATTTAACTATCAATCTCATGGAAACAGCCATTGTCTCATTCTTATTATGTTGGGAAGTTCTGTTCAAAATGTATATCAGACTCTTCCTCTCTGTATATTTTTCCACATTGTCAGATGCAATGTACATTTATCTGGTTGTTTTATCTGGGGACACTGTATGTGACATGTGAATTCTTAAAGAAAATATATTACGTACATGTACTGTGCAAAAGCTTTAGGCAGGTGTGAAAAAATGCTGTAAAGCAGGGGTTCCCAAAGTGCAGCCAGGGGGACAAATGTGGCTCTTGAGGATGTTTGGTGCAGCCCCCCCAAAGCCAACCTTCAACCTCCCCTTTTCGGAACCTTTACTATATTTTTACACTTTCTGAAAATGTTCTGTTGCAAATTGCACATGTAATTTGGGGGAAAATAATGAAACAACAATTAAAGTTAATTAATGTTCCCTAACAGAAATGTGTAGGATATAAAAAGTTATGATTTAGGTCATATTTCGTTTTCATCTGTGGTTCATTTTCTGCTGCGGCCCCCCCATCCCATGCAACCTCCGGAAATTGGCCCTCCATCACCAGACATTGGGAACCCCTGCTATAAAGTAAGAATGCTATTCAAAAATAGATGTTAATAGATTATATTTATCAATTAACTAAATGCAAAGTGAGTGAACAGAAGTGTGACCACCCTTTGCCTTCAAAACAGCATAAATTCTTCTAGGTACACTTGCACAAAGTCAGGGATTTTCTAGGCATATAGTCAGGTGTGTGATTAAACAATAATACCAAAGAGGTGCTAATGTTCATCAATTCAATATGTAGGTTGAAACACAATCATTAACTGAAACAGAAACAGCTGTGTAGGAGGAATAAAACTGGGTGAGGAACAGCAAACTCAGCTAACAAGGTGAGGCTGCTGAAGACAGTTTACTGTCAAAAGTCATACACCATGACAAGACTGAGCACAGCAACAAGACACAAGCTAGTTATACTGCATCAGCAAGGTCTCTCCCAGGCAGACAGGGGTTTCCAGATGTGCTGTCCAAGCTCTTTTGAAGAAGCACAAAGAAACGGGCAATGTTGAGGACCATAGACGCAGTGGTCGGCCAAGGAAACTTACTGCAGCAGATGAAAGACACATCATGCTTACTTCCCTTCACAATCGGAAGATGTCCAGCAGTGCCATCATCTCAAAACTGGCAGAAAACAGTGGGACCCTGGTACACCCATCTACTGTCCGGAGAAGTCTGGTCAGAAGTGGCTTCATGGAAGACTTGCGGACAAAAAGCCATACCTCTGATGTGGAAACAAGGCCAAGAGACTCAACTATGCACGAAAACACAGGAACTGGGGTGCAGAAAAATGGCAGCAGGTGCTCTGGACTGATGAGTCAAAATGTGAAATATGTGGCTGTACCAGAAGGCAGTTTGTTGGATGAAGGGCTGGAGAGCGGTACACGAATGAGTGTCTGCAGGCAACAGTGAAGCATGGTGGCGGTTCCTTGCAAGTTTGGGGCTGAATTTCTGCAAATGGAGTTGGGGATTTGGTCAGAATTAGTGGTCTCCTCAACGCTGAAAAGTACAGGCAGATATTTATCCATCATGCAATACCATCAGGGAGGCATCTGATTGGCCCAAAATGTATTCTGCAGCATGACAATGACCCCGAAACATACAGCAAAAGTCATTAAGAACTATCTTCAGCGTGAAGAAGAACAAGGAGTCCTGGAAGTGATGGTATGGCCCCCACAGAGCCCTGATCTCAACATCATCGAGTCTGTCTGGGATTACATGAAGAGAGAGAAGCAACTGAGGCTGCCTAAATCCACAGAAGAACTGTGGTTAGTTCTCCAAGATGTTTGGGCCAACCTACCCACCAAGTTCCTTCAAAAACTGTTTGCAAGTGTACCTAGAAGAATTGATGCTGTTTTGAAGGCAAAGGGCGGTCACACCAAATATGGATTTGATGTAGATTTTTCTTCTGTTCACTCACTTTGCATTTTGTTAATTGATAAATATAATCCATTAACATCTATTTTTGAAAGCATTCTTACTTTACAACATTTTTTCACACCTGCTTTAAACTTTTGCACAGTACTATATGTATGAGAATTTTATGACTTTTACAAAATGCCTGCAAGATTATTGCATTTTTGTATGTAAATTAAATAAGATTTCTTATTAAGAGGAGACAATGCATAAGGTAAACACCCTACTGGTGCCACCAAGTACGACTTCATTCCGCTCCCTTCAGCAATCAATAACCCTTGAATAAAAACTCTCAAGATCATACCACCATGCCTAACTACAGTCATTTCTGTGCAGCAGTCTCCAGGTTGACAGAAGCACACTATATTTTTAAAGAGAAGGTGTGGGTGAGGGCAGCCCTAATTTCTACTGAAAGCATTTCCTATGAGAGGAGGGTTCAGCACGGGGAAGGCATGGCAAATGTCCACGGAGAGCTGAGGTACTGCTTGTGCTTTGAGGAAAGGATGACTACTTGGGAAAGAAGAGCAAACACTTACTGTACCACATGGCACACTCTTGCTCTGTAATGTATGCAAAGTACAAGTTCAAGCAGCAACATACATATGCAGAGAGCTTTCCTTTTCAGATGAAGCACTGTACTGTTTACGAGAGCCAGATCAGGTGCCTATGTTCTTCTTTGTAATGCCAACAACAAAAATAAAAACTGTAAATGTAGAAAAGTAAATATTTAATTGTGCTATCTATAGGATATAGCAATTTACTACATAACTTTGACCTTGTTTGTACAGGTTTTAAGTGTACTATGTGTATAATTAATCTGAAACTATCTGCTATTTTTCTCTTCTCTGTTTGATGTAAAAAGTGGTGTGCATATGTATCAATTTATAGGCATGAAGCCCACTGAACACATATGGGCTCTGCTTGATCGAACCTGCAAATGTGCTCTAGTAAACCCACTTCCACGGACTCCTTCATACAGATTCTGTGCCACAAATAGGCTGCAGTGCTGCAGAGCCGGATTGACCTCCTCTTCACATATAAGACGCATCAGGCGGATCTATAAAGTATTGACCCATTGCTCATTTTGTTAGTGCTGTGTCTGGCTTCGTTCTTTCCAAACTTGGTAATTTATTTTCTTATACCTCCTTTCTACATGAACCTAAACATGAACAGAATGTATTGTAAAGCAGTATGAAATTAAATACACACACATATATATATATATATATATATATATATAGTATTTGATTATTTTATAAACTGCTGTAAGTTGGTTATTTTATGCTGAACTGGTGAAACATCTTAACTATTATACATTCAAATTTTTGGTTAATCTTTAACTGGCTTAAAGATTTATATGAAGTATTTGTGTAATATGTAATAGGTTATATGTAGAACAGCAAAGGTAGTAAAAGTGTATGAATTACTGTATTGTGGTTATACTCCAGTGGGATTCTGGTTACATTGGTTGATGCTGTTTCAGCTGCAACACACAGTTTGCCTTCTTACCACAGAGCTACAAGCTTGATGGTTATGGTTAAGGCTTGCAGTTGGTGACCTAGAGAACAAACACTAACTCTTGGTTTATAGTTTTTTAAACGTGGTAGATCCCACTGAGCACCCAGGGCTAAAAAGTGAAAAATAAAGGTGTGTTTGGATTTGTATTAAATCAATGCTATAACTGATACTCACTTGTATTGTTAATGTCTAACACAATAAGGGGAAGAAAGATTATTGTTTGACAGAAATGTAAGAAAATACTTTTTTTATTTTGTGTCTATCTGTGGATTAATATAAGACACTGCATTTAAAAATAATGCTGTTCAATTATAGGTCAGATGTAGGAAACTGTGCAGGAGTCCAAAGTCTATACTATAATTGTTACAACTTTATAACAATTGTATAATAATTGTTGTTTATCGTTACTGTAGTGCTCTTAAAAGCACATTTCCTTTCAGATTAAATTAATTGCATCTGCAGTTTACAGGTTTTGTCTTTGACACAAACATTGCAATTAATTGTGTGTTAAGGTTGTACTGCTTTTCTTGGGGAGTAAATCTCAGTTTTCCTGAAAGCTATTATACAGCTATGTTTAAATTCCAGTGCCTTGTGAGGTGCTCCCTTGCTGGTATAAATACAAGGCTGCTGTGAAAAGTCCTAAGCTTATACTGAAGGGAATACTGCAGACCACTGTTGTTGAATTTACACATAGTGTTTAATATAGCTCATCAGCAAAGGCACACTATTCAAGATTGTTTTTCCATTTGCAGGTGGGTGATAATAGATGCATCACATGAAAAAAAAGCATGTATTGTGTTATTATTAAAGTTTGGGCTCTGGAGAAAAAATAACAACAACAAAAAAGTGTACGAATCCATGATAGAAGTGTCTAAAATGTAAACTCAGTAACTATTACAATGGTGTTTTTTCAACTATTGGGCACTTCAGACCTTCTCACAGATGTGGGGCCACAGATAACTATACTTGTATTATAATACTATATTTCTTAGCAGACACCCTTATGCATGGTGACATACAATTGTGACACTATAATACATTCACAATTAGCCATTTATACAGCTGGGTTTTTACTGGAGCAATCTAGGTTGCTTAATGGTACGTCAGTGTCCACCACCTGGGATTTAACCCATAATTCACCACTCAGGAGTCCTGAGCCCCAACCAGTACTGCTGCCCATACCACACCACCTTCTCCTTAACTCTTGGTCAAGCCATTAAAGAAAAGAAAGTGGCAAACAGCATTTATCGTAAATATTACATACAAGTACTACTATCAATTGCATGATTAAAAAATCATTCATGAACATCTGAAGTTTGAATTTCTGCTAGGGAATAAATCCCGGTTGATATTTGGTAGAGAAAGCTGAAGATTACTGTGCAGTTTTGTGGCCATGATACCAACAAGTATCAGTTTGACGTTGCGGGTGGCGCATCATCAGCTGCAACTCCTCATTACAATTATTTGTTGAAAAGGGCAAATGTGATTGATAATACATTGAAGCCATACCAGGGAACTGTTGTCAAGGCACTAACTCTGACATACATGGTACATGTAGGGATACATGTTAGGGAGTATTATTGCATAAAATTAACCTTCATGTTACTGATTTGTCTATAAAATCAGCTCAATAACTACCACAGGGAGATGCATCTGGCTTTCAAATGACAATAATTGAATGGATAAACCTGTTTGAAGTGTACATGTGACTGGCAAATACCAGCAGTTTCATTTTATTTATTTGACTACTTATCTCTAACAAGTAGGATGGGAACAATTAAACTGTTAGTTTTTTGCTAAACCTTGAAGAGGTGCTTCATATTTAGTGATGTATTTTACTTGAATGACCGTTGTCAAGCATGTGTTTTGGATAACAGGCTCTTTAAGGATTGCATATGTATAGTAAACGTTCAGAAAAAAAAAGAAAAAAGAAAAAAGAAAAAAAAAGCAAGCCTGTTGCTGCCCCTTACCACTGCAGGGACCTGGCTGCGGATAGGTTTCCCAGGTAGCACGAATAGCTGCTCACAGCCCTGAAACACGACCAGATGAGTAAACCGAACTAGAGAGGAGTGGTCTGGAGACATCACGATAAAAGTGCAAGATGTAGTTTCTGTGGTTTACTAAGGAAAGTTTAAATCACCGGAGCTCAACATGTGCTTGAAGTGATCCATGCGCTGAAGTTTTAAAGCCCCATGAAAGTCCGTTTAAAACTTCACGAGCTGCAGTAAAACAATATTACAGACGAGCCAGTGCTGCACAATAGTGTCTCCATCTAGGTCTACAAATATTGTTTTTTCCACATACTTGCAAACTATTAGCATTGTGCTACCAGCAAACTTTGGAGTTGAAAGGACTGGACGTGGTTTGATCCTTGCTGTGCGCAGTTCACGGACAGAAGCCAGAGGTAATAATTTATTCAATATGAACTAATAACTATTAGTTTGCTTACAGCGGGGAAGGGGCTGGGATGTCATTTTGTAATAATAGTTCACTGTTAATGTAGCAATATTATGTTTTCGATCTATAACAAGTGCATTGAGCATATAGATAAGAAGCCATTATGCGGTTATGTCAGCATTGCCGGCGACTTGCGGAGCGCTTGGAGGGGGGTACCGGGTGGCACGTTGTGGTACTAGAGTGCTCATCACGAAATGGTACGGACACTTTTGCGCTTGAAATTGGCCATGCACAAACACTTTCGGTATCTGAAAACAGGTGATGCTCATCATACACTTTTGTTAAGAGGGTAGATTTGAATGCAATTGATTCTCGTAATAAGGTCGTGGTTTCTATTGAGCACGTTTGAGTGTTAGAGACACTGCAGGTGTACTGACACACAGGGACATCCACATTGTGATGCATTGTAAGTGTACCACAGTCCGCAACTGTACCACTTTCTGACGTTAAACGTTTGTTTAACAGGTCGCGTTCGTTTTGCACAGATCTGCAGAATTCCACCGATCCCATTGGTGGAGCTGCGCAAATCCGCGCAAAACAGCGGAAATCTGCGCAACACGAAAGCGACTAGAGACTAATGCACCAATCCGCTGCCTGTTGTATTTTTTTGCGCGTGATTTTAAATACAACCAGAATACATGGGGTTTTTGTAGTTAATATGTAGTTTATATTATATATTTTCTATTTTATTACAATATTTGCATTCACAAATGTACCAGTAATCACAGACCTTCCTAAGTGACTGTGGCTGATGAAATAAACAAACAACAACAAGCTGTAAACCAATGACATTTAAATTACCAAGGATGATCCCTTATTATAATAATTCCATCAAACATTACTTTTTCTTTTTCTTTTATGTGATAGGTGGGAAGGTATGCATAGATATACATATTTACTGTATTTAAATGAAAGTGTGGAAAAATAACTCACGGACCAAGTCTTTCAGTTGGAAATAAATATTTATGCTGTAACAATAATATAGAAACTGCAACAACTAAGACACACAGCATAGAAACAAGACATGCAAAAAAGAAGAAATCAAATAAAGACGAAATTAAGATTATGTATTTGTCCTTTAAAATATAACATGTTCAAAATAAATACAATATCTGTGTGTAAAGATTTCAAAGCTAATTTGTCTTAGCACAGAAAGAAATGTGAGTCAACAACTATTTTCTTTATTGAAGCTTCAACATTATTTTAAAATTAGATAAATGACACAAATGATTTTCTGTTCGGTAAATCAAACAGATGATAACTTATCTTTACTGCACAGTACCTCAGTATATAGCAATGGCTGTCTATATTCACTGGCGTCTCACTCTGTCTCCCTAGAAACCACAGTGGTTCACTTTACCTCCCAACTACAATATTTACTTTAGTTATTTAGCTCATTTAATTCAGCTTGGCACTTCAACCAGTCACCATTTTCTTCTTCTTCTTCTTTGCCAACAGACTTGGAAAAAAATACTTTGTGTTGGAGTTAATCCCAGGGAGTTCTGAGAGCATTCATCATGAAGTGTTTATCTCAGGAATGGCTGAGTGGGATTGCTCTACTATTTATATCTCAAACAGTTGTCACAATGGTCATCCCAAATTCTACTCATTTGGAGGCCTTGCTGGAAAAGTACATGGATGAGGATGGAGAATGGTGGGTGTCCAAGCAGAGAGGCAAGAGAGCGATCACTGAGAGTGATATGCAGGTTATCCTTGACCTACATAACAAACTCAGGGGTCAGGTTTATCCGACTGCTGCAAATATGGAGTACATGGTAAGAACACTAAAAAATATCATGAGTGTGTATGTTATACATTGAAAATGCGAAAGTAATACAATATACATGATACGATATATCATGAGAGTACTTAGATATTAACTTGATGTACTCCATGCATTCTCAATTGTGATTTCTTATCTCTGCTTAGCCTAATACTCTAAAGGTCATTTCATGTCACAAAAAAGTGCTATTTTTTATGAAGACATTTCTCTTATAAATCTTTGGAGAAATTCATACATTTTACATTCAGAACTCTTATATGATCAGTATACTAATGATAGTATTTAAACAGGTAGCCTATTTTTCTTACCCAAAGGGATGATTGTTTCATGGGCATCTCTACTTTTGGAAATGTTTTCTCTTTCAATTAACTTTTTTCTAGTGATTATTATTATTATTATTATTATTATTATTATTATTATTATTATTATTAATAATAATAATAATAATAAAAGAGTGAAGTGTTTATTACATTTACAATATGCATCGTGTCATTGAAGTGATGTATGTATCGTCAAATATGTATTTATAGATCAATCCCTACCAGTCATTCCCATTACGCAAGTGCTCCCCTTATTGGATTATGACTTTGTTCTGTTAAGAGAGTTATTCTTCAGCAGGAGAATGGATAGTTGTGAAAAAAACAATATTCATATAATGGTGTCTGAAGGTGATTTAGTCAGTGTTTCTTTAATATATGAAATTACATTTTATGATTTTCTAATTGGCCAGTGAAACACAACCATGTTTCATTAGAATCATGTGATTTCAGCTTGAAGATTTGTCAACTCTGCAAAAGTTGTTTGCCATAAGGTTAAAATATCAAATTTCACATACAAGAAAGGTCCTATGTGACATTCAATACCATTATTTTTCCCCCTTTTAAAGTAAATACAATATATGGATATTAGAATATTATTCATTTCTACAGATCTTTTAGGCAAATAAACATTTTTTCTTTTGAAATGTAAAATTATTGCTGAGCCATATAATTATATAATTGAGTTATTTAAGTATTTCATGCAGCACAGAACGGAAATGTCTCTCGTGCTGCCGGCTCCAGTTTAGACACGCTTCAAAAAAACTGCTGAGGCAGCAAACATCTACTATAAGCAGTTCATATTACAACATGCTGGCTATTTTAGCTAGAGGGGTACCCATGGGGAAAATTTGGAAAGGTATTTAGTGTGAGAACTAGGAGAAAAATAGAGAGAAGCAAGAAGAGAGTTCATAGAAGGATAGAGATAAAACAAGGGCATAAAACAAGGGGATCTCATATTTGTGGTTAAAGTAAAGAGACAGAGCTAATTGTTATAATACAAACTGCTTCCTTTTGATTTGAGAAAGATCAGTAATGCAAGGAACATGGACCCTTAAAGGTCAGAATTATATTTTCAGAATAAGCTTAATTAGCTGCCCAATTCAATTGCCAATGGCCAGACAGTTTGGATCAGCTGCAACCCATCAAGAACCTAGGTGAAGACCACACACACACACATCTGCACAGCCAGCTCAACCATGTATTTTATCGCTGTGGTTTTGAAATCCAACAGCAGAGCTCAAGTGGCAACTGCAGGACAAAAACAACTCCAATGTAGTCTCCAGACATGCAGGCACCTGTTGACTAATGACCTCTGTTTCTACTCCACCGAGTCTCAGTAGCATTTGGCTAGTTTTGGGCTAGTCCTATAGTAGTGAGTCGCAAGAAGGGTAAATGTAACTATGCGTGGTTATGCCATGTATAATAATAGTGTTATGATGTTGTTCACGTGTTTGAGTTCCTGCACCATAAGGCTGTGCCACTGTGCAAGTCATGTTTGATATGGTCGTACATGCCCCAACGACTCTGTGAGAATTAATACTAAGATGTGTTAGAATAAAGAGCAGCATCACAAATGTCTCTGCATTCAGGGCACAGTCACTTGCCACTGTATAGCTAGAGTCAGAACTCCTTGTTTTCATTTTCATTGTTGTTTTCTGAAGATAAGAAATATGTTGTGGCTTTCAGGAAAATAAGAACAGGTACAGAAATTGTAGTCAGACTTTTGCTATATGCTCTCAATACCTCATGACAGAAAGATATTTGATGACCCCAACCACCTGGAATTTGTAACTGGCTCCTAGAGTATGGAACTGCCTTCTAGAACACAAAAACAAACACATATTCAAAGCATTTTTATATCACTCACTTTACTGCTCACTTGTAAACCACCATTTGTTGGTATGTTTGACATGAAATAATGCAAAGATCATACATCACCTGCATTTCTTTCTACTTTAGTTGATGCCATTGTTTTTAAAATGGTGTTTTGACTATAATTAATGTTTTTGTAGCTACAGGAAATACATGCACTGATGAATACACAATTTAGCACTGGGTATGTGGTGAAATAAAGCAGAAGTTCGAGCAGAGTGAGTTTGGGCACTAAGGGCTGGGACACAGACTAAAACAACATCCAAGATTTTAGGCAGCAGAAATTCCAGGGAAGTTCAAGGCTGGGCAGAAAAAGAAAAGGAGGAAGAATGGAAAACATTTAAACCTCTGCTTTGAAAAGGGTAAATGTGATCTGTTCACCATCTAAGTTAGGAAAGTAAACAATTACAAAACAAATTGTGTGTGGGTGTATATATATATACACACACACATATATATATATATATATATATATATACACACACATATATATACACACATATATATATATATATATATATATATATATATATATATACACACATATATATACACACACATATATATATATATATATATATATATACACACATATATATACACACACATATATATATATATATATATATATATATACACACACACACACACATATATATATATATATATATATATATATATATATATATATATATATAGCGAGTGAGAGAGAAAGAGAGAGAAAACAGATTTATATATCATGGAATTCACTTTTTTTAAATGTTTCATTATAAGTTGCATACATAGGTGAATTAATTAAACTATAATGAAACAAAGAAAGTTTTATGTAGAATCTCAGGAAACTTGTACCAAATAATACTGTTAGTATTCATCATATGCATGTTTTTAGTTAATTTAAATAAATAAAAAAATAGATTGTGAAGTGTGGAAAATCGATAGATTCACTGATGTAATAAAATCTTCATCTCCACACCACACCAACTTCTTTCAACCTAATTTACTCCTAACAGGAAAACTCAACTCTTGGAGGAAGTGTATCCTATTGCACCTCTTGGGAACATAGCCAGATGACAAATACAACCGCAAAATATGTGTTAAAGTAAATAAACAATTTGGTGCAAATGACATGCAGGTTTTAAGAAAGTCCCAAGCAAGAGTTTATATGGGTTAGGGTAACCCTGCTGTTATAGCAGTGTAAATACAGTTTAACTTCCGATAGGCTTTTGGAATGTGTGGTATCCAGTGTATAAAATGTGCACATGAATAGCATTTATTTAAGACTTTTGTGTCTTGAGAGGCTGTTATTTTTTGTTTTGTTTTTTATTGTATGGGGATTTTTGAGCCCATGAGCTAAACATATGAGACCACAAATATGTCTTGGTAGGTAGAATCCAGTTTTAATCAACATATTAGTTAAACTTATAAATACTGACACAGTACTACATCAAGGTGCCAGATAGGAAGAGAAAGCGCGAGAAGGTCCGTAAGAATCTGAGCCCCAGGCGACTCGCCATTCATGCGGACACGATACCTGAAAATGGCTGCTAAATAGACCTTGAGCATGGGTGGGGACCTGCCTGAGAAAGAGAATACTACCCAAAGGCAGTGAGTCCACGTGTGAGTCTTTTGGGTCCCGGCAAAAAAATAAAAAATAAAAAACACTGTGTCACTGTATATACCAAGCTGCTGGAGTGAAAGAGTACAGTGGCCTATAGTCAGCTTTCGTAGATAACTTCTGTTCACAGATTCCATGGTAACATTGGTCCCTACCCCCTTTGTAAAGCAGTGTGCTTTACAATCAATCAATCGATTTTTATTTGTATAGGTACCATTGCAGGGTAGCCAGAAAGCGCTTTACAGAGTGGTAAACATAGAACAAACATACAGCAAAATAAAATAAAAATAAATGAATTAAATCAATTAAAATAGACCTTTAACAGTTGAAATTAACTAAAATAAAATAAAGTAAAGCAACATTAAATAAACCATTAGGCAAACCATTTGTCTGTCACACCTGTTGAAATCATTCAGTTGGATATATCTTGTACTAGCCTGTCAAACCTTGTTTCCATGGATAGACTATAATGGCACCACTGTTGGTGTCTTTTTACAAGAACGCCTAATAAAAACTCATAAAAACCATGACCTGATTAGAACCAATGTTTTGGAAAATCAATTTACAGTAAAGCCAGGTATCCTGTTGCCTGGTGTGCATTTTATAGTTACAATCCAAAACAGTCATTTCTTGGGACCTCAGCTATTTTTAGAAACTTTATATGTACATATTTACAGCATGTCTGTGCTTTGGGACCAACCATGCAGAAAGTGTAAAAGGTCTGCTCCCTAGCCCTAACTTATAACACTGGTCTGGTTGCTGTAATAAATGGGCTCAGATGTTCCCAAACTTGTGATCTCCCCCTATGGATTTTGTGTTTTACAGCCAAGGTGAAGTGAAAATGTGCACAAAAGTAATAGACCCCCAAATTAATTAGAGAACTATGTTTTATTAATGTAAAAACATTTAGGTCAACTATATCAAGTAATAAATTCCAGTACGATTATGCTTGAATACATGGGGAGTGGAAATATGAAACAAACACACTGGAGCAGAGGAGTTAGTGGACTATGGTATCCTCCAGATACACATGGAAAGCATTACAGCAGTGCAGCCTGTATAACCTCTGAGGTTTTTTTGTATGTGTTTAACCTGGGTCTCCTGGGAAAATAATCAAATCCATTGGAGAAAAAGTACAAAGATATTATTCTTTAAGTGAGAGGTAGTCTATTTTACAACTTTTACAGAGCTCTTAGGCATGTATTCGTGTATATTTATATTCCTTTGTTCGAGACAAGTGATGCGTGAATAGACTCGGTGGATGAAAAATGTTTCAACTTCGTCTGACCCACATTTTAATCCTTATCTGGAGGAGAAGCTGACTTTACACATTAAGTCCCTGCATTCTCATTGCAGTAGGCTTCACACAAAGTAATACAGCCGTACATTGAAGGTTCACTGCATGAAATGTGAATTCCCAACCTTTGCTTTCATGTAGACTTTTGTTGGAAGGTGCCAGTCCTTCTTATTTTGTACTAGTGCTGACTACACCAAAAGAATACTACTTTTACTGCTTGTTTTACTACACACTTTTCATGTTAACAAGAGTAACATGCCATAGACAAAGATTGTTAACTACACAGTAACAAGCAACACAATTGCTGGGAGACCAACAGCACTGATTTATGAACATAGCATTATAGTACAAGATTAATAAAATGTGCCAGTAACTACAGGAGTCAATTTAATGAACTATACTCTACTCGTGCCTTTTAAAATATGTACATTTCATTTCACTTGCCACATGCTTTTTGAATTCTACAATTAATATGTTAAATACAAATTGGTTTGACGTGCAGGGATTGCGTACATTCTTTAATAGAAGTAGATCAAACAAATGCATTTTCATTCAACAAAAACCTTTTCATTCAATATCAAAGGTATGGGATACAGAACTGGAAAGATCTGCAGAAGCCTGGGCAGAAACATGCTTGTGGGAACATGGGCCTGCTAGCCTTCTTCCCTCTATTGGGCAAAACCTTGGAGCTCACTGGGGCAGGTCTGTATGAAAAGTTTAATTATCGTACATTTTTTAATCAAAAACATGTGTAGCAGTGGCTTTCATTCATGAGACGCATACTTAACACAGCTTAAAATACAGAATATCAACCACTATCCAAGATTTCAGATGCAAGCATACAATAAAAGACTGCTATGTAAGTCTGAATTTGATATGATTCAGTGAATGTACATATTGTTTCCGCTATATGTTTATGCTTTGAAGCTCAGATGGAGTTCTAGTTGTGAATACGAGAAACAGATATATGATAATGTGAAGATTGTAGTGTGTATAAACAGAATTCCTCTGTTAAGGAGAAGAGGTCTATTATATGTTGTGTTTTTTGGGGGGTGATCATCTTATCCTTAATGAGATTGTGGGTTATTATTATTATTATCTCCTAGATATCGACCACCAACATATCACGTTCAGGCATGGTATGATGAAGTGAGAGACTACACCTTTCCATATCCTCAGGAATGTGACCCATATTGCCCCTTCAGGTGCTCTGGGCCAGTCTGCACTCACTACACACAGGTAAATCTCAATAATTCATACTACGTTCATTATCACCCAGAAACTTTATCCAATATTGTGCAACTTTAAATTCCATTACTTCTCGTAATGCCGTGGTTATATATACGTGTTTTTGTGCAAGCATTAGATTGTAAATTAATAGAAAATTAAAGTCTGTGCTCTTAGTGTTAGTTATATTATTATTTATTTTGTGTAAAGTGTTTTGCTTCTAAATATGCATCAACAACAGCAAAGATTCACAAACAAAATGGTTTGTTTTTTAAAGGTAGTCTGGGCAACCAGTAGCCGGATTGGCTGTGCGCTGAACTTGTGCCATAACATGAATGTCTGGGGGCAGATCTGGCCCAAGGCTATTTACCTTGTTTGCAATTACTCTCCAAAGTAAGCATATTTTATTTTATTAGTCATCTGTAGCTTTTCTGATTATATACAATATTTAGCAATGACCTGTAGCTGTGAAAATATTTCAAAAGAACTGTCAACACAAATTCCTTAAAGGGATTTACAAAAAGTTACAAATTGTAGAAGTAGTTTTTAGATTGTTTTTGTTAAAAAGTTATTAGGAAATTAAAATATCTGGTATTTATCAGACAATATCAGACAATATCTGAAGCTTTACTAAAAGCACATCATTAGGCTCTCATAATGCATATTAACTCAATTTTGTTCCCTTTAAAGGGGAAACTGGTGGGGTCATGCACCTTACAAAAATGGCCGATCGTGCTCCGCTTGCCCACCCAGCTATGGCGGTGGATGCAGGGAGAATCTCTGCTATAAAGGTGTGTATTAGAAATGTTATACATTTGTATTTTCAGATTTAATGTGAATGTTATTATTTCTCAAAGCTCCATGTTTTCCTATATATATAACGGTATTTTAGAAAATATTCTAGATGGTTTAGCAGGCCTACTGAAACCCAAAGAGCATTTAAGCATAGTTTTGTTTTATATTTTAAATATGGGATATCTGGCAGCAAAATAAGCATAATTATCTGCTTTCTGTTATTAAATTAGTTCCATTACCTTGAAATGCTGTCTAAAACAGTGGTACAATGGGGCAGTCTTGTACATATACTAAGATATAGTGATACAAGGGGACTTCATTAATATGACCATTCATTTTATTTTTGTTTGGAAAATGTTTACAGATGATGGCTCAAATAGACAACAAGAACCCGAGGAAACAAATTACGTTGAGCCTGAAACACCAAGAACCCAAGTACCAAGATCCAGGCCACATACCCCCACCTCTTCTACCCCGAATGTGGATTTGGAAAGAAATGAAATAGTTAACACACTGCAGATGTGTACGTTTTTTGTTTTGTATTAACATTACAATTCTGTAAAGAACCACTTTAGTAGGATTGGAAAAATATATAGGTATTGTATAGTGCCTAAAAGGTAGATGCAGCGAAATAAAAGTGTGTGT
The DNA here is from genome assembly GCF_036373705.1 of Amia ocellicauda. NCBI lineage: Eukaryota > Metazoa > Chordata > Actinopteri > Amiiformes > Amiidae > Amia > Amia ocellicauda. Next base: position 21,869,455 of record NC_089851.1, read on the forward strand.
GTGTGTGTACCTGAGCACATGTGCATGTTGCTATGTCAGTTATACCAGCAAACCAGTCATCATTATTTTTTCTATTGTTTACTTCAACATTTCCGTTCGACCTCGCACACTCTTGTTCTCAAAACTATTTGACAAATCAGTTTGTGCTATGTTGTATATTGAAAGTCACTTTCACTTATGGAGCAGGATTCTAGTTCTGTTTCTTTTTAAGTAATCTATTCAATGTATGTTTATTTTTGGGCAACCTAAAACTTGTGGATTTGAAATTGCTTCCTCTCATCAAAAGGGGCCCTCGTTGAAAATCTAACCAAGAGCCCCTGCTGTTGAGCAATATAAAGTGTGTTCTTGAAGGCTCACAAGAAAGTATTGTTCTGTATGGAACTTGAGAGTAATACTATATTTAATATGGCATCATGACAAAGGCATTTTATATTTGTGTTTCTCAGCTCAGATAGTCACATGTGAAACACGACTACGTGACAAATGCAAAGGAACAACGTGTAACAGGTAAGTACCGAGAAAACATGGCTTAGAGTGCAGCTGAAAAGAGATACTTCCATTTAATTTTGTCCTTGCATCTCAAATCATTTCCTTGCCAGGAGTTTCATTTATTTAGTATAATCAATTTTATTTTATTAGTATAATCAATCAATATACAGTGCTGTGCAAAAGTCCTAGTGTACCTAGAAGAACTGATGCTGTTTTGAAGGTAAAGGGTGGTCACACACCGAATATGGATGGATTTGGTGTAGATTTTTCTTCTGTTCACTCACTTTGCATTTTGTTAATTGATAAATATAATCTATTAACATGTCTATTTTTGAAAGCATTCTTACTTTACAGCATCTTTTCACACCTGCCTAAAACTTTGCACAGCACTGTATATTCTTTAGTTTCATTATCAAGTGATTTATTGTTCTAGTTGTACAATATAAAATTAATTCTCATCATATATCTTATTTTGTATGTATAATGAGTGGATTGTTTCCATTTTTCATAGATATGAATGCCCTGCTGGTTGCTTGTACAGTAAAGCAAAAGTTATTGGAAGTGTCTATTTTGAAATGGTAAGCAAATTCATAATTGAACATCAATTAATACTATTATTATAATCCATCTTTTGTATATAATGTCTAAATAAGTCAAACATAACACAGTTAGAGGAAATGATACATTTTGTGTCCTTATCATCTGACTGAAGATGATCTGACTGAAACTCAAGAATTACCATCAGCTCTGTAAATGCATATTTAGTACTCTCCTAACTGGCACCTGTAATGAATACTCTTTTATCTTTTATGGTAACATACTTTTTATGTTTTTCAGCAATCCAGTATTTGCAAAGCTGCTTTACATTATGGAGTGATAGATAATGAAGGTGGCTGGGTTGATGTTACTAGACAAGGCAGAAAGGAGTACTTTCTAAAATCCAACAAGCATGGGGTACAGTCTATAGGGTAGGTACAGCTGAAACTGAATTGTGTTTGAGTTAAATGTCTTTTAGTTGAATCTGTTCACTTTTAACTTCATACTGTTTTTTGTAAAACTCTCTTGTAATATGAAACAATTAAGTGTTGTTTAGTAATAGTGACGTCTCCAGTAAATCCACCACAGGATGGGAATTGTGTCCTATTTCTCTGCACAGCTTTAACTTCCTTTAACTTTAACTCGGAGGTCAGACCTCTCTGAGGTTCATATAAAGAGTGTCTCACAGTAAGACCGTGTGCAGCGGTTCATCACAGTGTGAAAGTCAAAGCACACTACATTAATTGTGGATCTAAGCTGGATTTATTCTTAAAACCTTGAGTTGTAACATCTACTTTTTGAATTATAGTCAAGATTAATACCCTTCAGTGGTATATAGGATGTGCTTTTGGAGTCTGAAGTCTCTTCTGGCCATGGAAAGGGTGTTCTGTCTTTTATCTCAACCAAACTTCAAACTGAATATATTAAACAGTATATTTATCATGTGTCATTTTGTGGTCAGTGTCAATGTGTGAGGTATCCTAATAAGAGATTCAAATGACTTATGCCCACAGGAAATACCAATCAGCAAATGCCTTCACAGTATCACCCGTCACAGGTCAGTTTTATTGATCAAACTTACTACATATAAAGCACAATCTAAGTATCTTATTTCGTTAGACATACAGTATTGTGAAAATGTACATATTTTGTTTAATTGCAGTGAAAGCCGTTAATTGTGAGACGACAGTTGCACAGCTTTGCCCATTCCAAAAACCAGTCAGGCATTGTCCAAGGTACATGATTAATATCACGTTTTTAACATTTGCCATTTTCTACATACCAATGTCATAGGTACAGAATGAATTGAACTTCTGTTTGTATATCTTACTCCTTGATTTACCTGCATGATATATATATATATTTTTTTTCTCATTTGTTTCTTTGCAGGATATACTGTCCCCACAACTGCATGCAAGAAAATCCACACATAGCTCGTGTGATTGGGACACGTTTTTATTCCGATGTAAGTATCAGCTAAATATGGATATACGTATTTAGCAGCAAAATTATTACAAATACTGTATTGAATTAAAAATCATTGTTATTTATATTTAATTACCTAGCTTTATTTTAAGACAATAATGTTTTTTTGTTAAAGCATTTTTAAATAACTGAACAATATGTTCATCATTGTCTCCATTGCAATTAAAATACAACTTTAATCCACCTGCTAATAGTAAACTAAAGAATTCGGTATTTTGGAAATACCTTTGGAAGTTAATAAAAAAAAAAGAAACCACATGCATAAGAACAGGAGTTCTTGTGAACGTATTTTGCTGTTGGGGGTCTTTCTGCCATAGCATGGGTTAAAACCTTTTTATTCTACTGTGTAGTTGAAAAAAGCTAAGCTGCTGTTTTTGTTGAAGGCCTGATTACGTTAATGAAATTGTGGCTATGTATAGATGCATACATAGTGGGGGTTTACACCACAAACCACTGTTAGGACTGTGTATACTGCATTAATGCTAAAGTTTATTTTAAAGACAGTCTCAAACACCTCTTCTATATTGTTTTTCTGATTTGCTTTGTAATACAGCATATTGGTACTACCCAAGTTGCAAAATCTGTATGGATTCATGTCTTAACTGTACTTTTAACAGAAATCCAGCATATGCCGAACTGCAGTCCATGCTGGTGTGATTAAAAACCATTTAGGAGGCTATATTGATGTGATGCCTGTGGACAAAAGGAAACAATACATTGCTTCATATCAAAATGGGATATTCTCAGAAAGGTACCAAAATCAACCGATTCAGACTAAGAACATTCACAAGTACTGTTCTAAAGTCTTAATGGAAATGCAAGTTCCCCTCATCAGAGCTCTTTTGCTGTCTAAAGCAGTAAATCAGGTTTAGTTGTATGTTTGCTTATGGGGACAGTGGAGGAGCAGTGGTGACAGAGCTGCCTGCCTCCTGTAAGCTTACACAATCATAACTCCAAAAAAGCTGATTAGAAAAAGCAGTAGCACACAAGAGTTGTTTTATAGTCATTTCAGGATAGAAAGTAGCACTTTAAACTGGCAAACCTGCAAAGAGCTACAAGCATAGTAGGCAGATTTATAAAATGCAGCTTGAATTTGGATATTTCACACAGCCTAAAAGCTTTTCCCCTTTGTGTGGATGCGATTGTGTTAGTATTTGTTCAACTTTAAATAAGCATTTCCAAGGATAATCTGAAGCCTCTAGTGCAAAAAAGGTACTCTAAGTAACACATTAGAAAACCAATTGACTGTCTTTGTCTACCCCAGATTTAGGGTAGACAATGGGTGCCATTTAACTTTTTACTGCACACAAACATTCCTCTGTCTCTTTCTTGGGAATGAGGATAATTGACAGAGCAAATGTATCACATGTAATTCAATTAAGTAATTAGGAAAATAAAATGATAGCTTTTTCTCTATCCTACAATGGTGTTACACACCATTTCCCTTGATGAGAGTAATCTTGTAATTTTTAGTTTAAAATGCTACAATTATTGTGTGAAGTCAAGTGCAAGAACTGTATATTTTATGTTACGCTTCTCTCATGAGTAATATCAAGTTGCTGTCATATCCTTAAGATATCAGATTGGCTTCAAATGTGAGGAATGGTTGTATTTTGCAAAATAAAACATTGATGTTGCTTAATATTGATATTTTTCTATGTTAATTCTGTGCTGAACATTAACTGATCTTGATTTGTATTCCCCCATGCAGCCTGCAAAATCCACCTGGAGGGAAAACATTCAGAATATTTGCAGTTATTTGAATGACTGATGTTTGGACAATTGGAAAAAATAGCACTTGGCATTAAGCTTCCTGTTACTTCTGACTGTGCTGCACTGAAGTCAGGATCTGTATCCAGTGTATTGAAAACCTTTCTTGAGACTTACGGACTTTGATCATTTTATATATATATATATATATATATATATATATATTTTTTTTTTTGGGGGGGGTCCATAAATGTCACGCCTTAATTTGCTAAATAATCATTCTTTGTGGATTTATGTATTTTATGTATTTACCATTCCATGTTGGAAATATGTTATAATGCGTATTACAGGTGCTCATTACATTTGGAATATGTTTTGATAGCAATCATCTCCTCTGTACTTAATGAAATAAAAACGGTAGAATGTAGAAATCTTCAAAAAGCACTTAAAGGTCCATATGCATCAAGCTTATTTAAACTGTTCTTTTCAATGATTCTTTATTAGCATCACAAATACTTTTTGGGGCAGATACTGTTTAGTGCTCTTGACGTGGTTTAAAAGATTTGAAGTGTTTGTGATTTTTGTTTCTACAAATTTAACAAATGTACAATATAATGCTTTATTTTTTGTATGGTTTTAAGTATTATTCAGTAAGATGATGCTGCTAACTCTGGTTGTATATCATAACACATTTCACTGCTATAGAATCTGATTTTGTTACAGCCTGGCTAATAATCCTGCAGGCCAGGATATAAAATGTAATTTGAAGGTGTGGTCATATAAAACATTTGCTTTCACCATTGTATGAGATTATCAAGAGTGATGAAAAGTTATATTTATATAAGAGGATATTACAGTGGTGAAATATTTGTATTTCTATGAAAATTGTATTTTGCTTGAAAAATGGAAAGCAGTTTAAAACTTTATTTATATTACAGCATTTGGCTGTTTTGAGATGCTGTGTCATTAAACCATATGAAATTTCACAATCTTTTACTCTTGTGGTTGCCTCTATGTTAGCGATATGTACTACCTCACATGCTTAGATGAGCTTTGCAATGTGTTTTATCTGAAATAAAGGTATTGCTAAAAAGATCACTGTTTACATTTGTTACTTTCATCATTATTTTATATTAATAGAAATGGGGGCTACATTTGAAAATGTAAGCAAAGGTATTACAAAAGAAAGTCTGACAATATTCAGAAGGTAAAATAGTGTTCAGGTAAATGTCATCCTCAATGAGAAATATAAAAAAAGCATTACAATCCCAGAATCAACACTACGGGTTTCAGTTTATTTTCTGTTAATCAACTTAAGAAGAAAAACATAAAATGTATCCTATAGATATCAGACTTCACTTTACATCATGCGCCAAATATGCCAAGAATTAATAGCTGTAATGAAGGAGTATGATGTCAGAGGACATTATGAAACGAAACATGACTCAACACACTCCAAATATACAGGGCTCATTCGGTTACTCTGTGCTAGTTCCATGAGCTGGAAATTATTTTGGCCCTCCTGTTTGAATATAACCTCGTAATTAAGTAATTGGTTGCTTGGTTAGAACAAAAAACAGCAGGGCAGGGGGTCCTCAGGACCAGGTTTGAGAACCACTGGTCTACTGCATTTGCACAGCAAGGTCAGACCTTTGGTCCAACTGCCAGCGAGATTTTTATAAACATTCAGGCTGCGTTTTTTTGTTAATGCAGACTTTCCTGCTTCTAAGCAGATTCTGCTCAAACTTTATGGTAAACCTGTTCAAGTTAGTCTTCTGCATGAACTCGGGTATAAGAAACGTCACAAAGGTCATGCAGACTTTTGGTTTAAAATGCTGGTACTCAGTGAGGGACATCAGCTCTGTTGATGGTCTCTGCTATCTCAACGCACTGGCAGATGCTCTTGTTGAGCTCTCTGTTCTCATCAACCTCAGACAAGATCAATCTCTCCTTCAGATTATGCTGGCTAGCTTCTTGACTTTGGACCTTGAGAATGAAGAAGCTGTGGACATTCTTCCTAGTGGGGAATCTTTGGGGGAGTGAAGGAGCTCTATAAGTGGAATTGGAGTGGACAATGTAGAGACCAGAACCAGGAGTTTGATATTGGCGGGTGCAGGGTATCTCCTTGTCTGAAGAAACACCAATAGAAATTGCAGAAGAGTCTATGGATAGATCTGATGCAGGACTTACTGACCAGCCCTCTGATGCAGGAGAGTCAGAAAGCATGAGATAATGGTCATTTTAAATCTGCCTCTGATGGCTAATTCAAAGGTCATATCCATTAATGCTCCCCAGTTTTTGCAAAGTTCGATAGACAATATTGAAACACCTCTGAGTATTTAAATGTTTTAGATGACACCAAATGGCCAGCTTGTCCAAGCATTCGCCATGGAGAGTGTGCAGGAGATTTAGTTTATGCACAGATACTGCACTCAGTGGGATGAGAGATCTCATAGAGAACCGAAACAGTGAGCCAGACAATTTAAAACCACTATTGTTTTGCATGAAGACGCTCCCTTGCAGTACAGCAGAATGTAAAAGAGGCTTCAGCCTTATGAATAATACTTGTACGACAAATTTGATCCTGGCAGTTTAAATGCTCAACCGGCTCAATTTCCATCATGCACTTGTTTTAGAGGTAGGCAGCAAATAAACAACCTTCACATCAGAGAGAACACTTCCCTACTTCCCGTATTATAAATAAAATATTGTTAAAACTAACACTAAATGGCTTTTTATTTTATTTGAGCAAAAATATACAATCTAAAAATATATAAAAGGTTTTGTGTAAAGACTTTCCAGGCTTGCTCAGCTCTTTACAGACCCAAGAAATAAACCGTCAGAACTTAGAATCCTACTTGTGTTTGTCCTCTTCATTAGAGAGCAGAAGATTTCTTGTTAAGTGCATACATGCAACACAATCACAACACAGAGTGGGAGGAGAGGGTTACACTGACAGAGGGGTGTAGGGTATAAGATACAATCTTCACTGCACGTGCCACTGCCACCAGGTCTGGGGGTGAAAATAACACCATCTTCGAGTCCTATAATTTTATAATTTTTTTCCCCCTGTGAATGATATACTAGATATGATCATGTATTAAAACAAAAATAAAATGTTTGTTTATTAATTTTTATTTCTCTTTGTTACTGGATAATTTATTGATACATGAAAAACTGCAATCAATTATAATGTTAATTGATTTGATGTTTGTTGTATGTATTCAAAGTCCTTTTGAGATGAATAATTAGAATTTCTCTCAATGCTGCCTCCATACTTGATAAGTCTGCTCTGCAGTTTCTATACCGGCGCTGTCCACGCTTTGACTAATTAGAAAAGTGAAAACTAAGAAATGGTAATTAAACAAATTGATGTATTAATAGAAGCATTGAGATGAACAAACCTGGAGTCCATATCTACACCAAATTGCTGATTTGCACAAGAAGAAAAACTGGCAAAGATGTCTACAGATGCAAAAGTCTACAGATGCTAAAGATCAGTATGTTTTCCACATTGTGTTTGTTGTTCAAGGATTATGGAATACCCTGGACTTAAAATAATATCTGCACTATACAGTTAATACCCGAATCACTCATTGGTTGCATGGTGTTGTGACATATTCAAATTGATTTTAAGGTAATTTTAATATGTGACTGGATTGATCTCCAATAAAACCAGTTACATGATCAAGGCATACAATGGCTAAATACATTTGTCAGTGTGACTAATTCTTTAGATGTTGAAATAAGTCAAGTTAGGGCCAAGTTATTACAGAACAACGTCTATCTCTATGGCAAGCCAAATTATCATTTAGAGATATCTGTAATTCATTTAAAGATATCTTCAAATATTTAGAGATATCTCTAAATAATTTCAAGATATCTGCAAATATTTCAAGATATCTTCAAATAATTCCAGATATCTTCAAATATTTCAAGATATCTGTAAATCATTTAGAGATATATGCAAATCATTTAGAGATATCTTCAAATCACTTCCTGTGGGTTAATGACAATTCGCCGTCCCCATCATTATATATAGGAAAGGTGAAACAACTGACGATGCTTATGTTTAGGCTAATAAGAAAATTTAATGAATGCAACACTATCTGATGAAACTTAAGTGACACTTAATATGATGCTTGCAAAGAACATTATATTATTATGATGTTATCTTTGTAGTATATGTTACAGCATGTTATGAATTCAATATTTTACATTAATTGTTCTTGGAGTATTATTTATTTGTACTGTTTTGTTGACAAATTATGATTTCCTACCAGTAAATTTAAATAATTTGTTTACACATTGTAACAAATAATATTTAATAAGACATATCAGTAGTAAATGGTTTCATGTATGAGGGGCAGTTCAATTAAAAAATAACAGAAGAAATAAATAATATACCACAGAAGATATGTCATATAGCAGAAAAAAATATTAATATAACAAAAAAGATATATCTTATAGCAGAAATAATTAATCATATACCAAAGTGGATATATCATATATCAGAAATAATACGTCACTCTGCAAAAAAAATTATATACCAGAAAAAATGTCACGTTGCACAAAAAATATATACCAAAGTCACGTGGTGGAGATGTTGGGTTGGACATGCGCATTGAGTGTTGCCAGTTAGTGAGATGAGAGTACATTCTCCTACGAGGTACGATAATTTTTATGAGGTTAAATGGCTAACTCGGTAACTTATAGATAGTCTAATTGGAGACAGACAACTATTAACCACGCTTGTAAAGGCAATCGAAAACAGTGGAGGTACACATTTACAAGGTGCAATATTGGAAAGGCCAAGACATCTAAGCAACAGCGTGAGCTTGCCTCTTATTCCTTCGATGCACGAAGGTGTGGAAAACAAAGTCAGAAGAATTTCCCACAGAACGAATACCATGTCCAGCAACAACAGTGCTGCACCTAATGCCAGTGAAGACACTGGACATGTTTGTTCTTATTTCACAAAGTCTAGAATTAGACCCCCACAAAGGGTCAATTTTGAACCTCAAAAATAAGAACGAAACGTACCCAACTGTATAAAACAATGTAAGGGTAGGGCTTGAAATACAACAATGTTGTATTGTACATTTGAAGAAGATAACATTCATGTGATACAGTTGTAAAAATACACGTGTATGAAGCCGTCAATCATATGTTTTACATGTAGGGATTTTCATTTCATTGTGCCAAATGTGCTTTTTTGTGAAGTAGTATGGATAGTGTGTGTGTGTGTATATATATATATATATATATATATATATATATATATATATATATACACAGTGAGGGAAAAAAGTATTTGATCCCCTGCTGATTTTGTACGTTTGCCCACTGACAAAGAAATGATCAGTCTATAATTTTAATGGTAGGTGTATTTTAGCAGTGAGAGACAGAATAACAACAAAAAAATCCAGAAAAACACATTTCAAAAAAGTTATAAATTGATTTGCATGTTAATGAGGGAAATAAGTTTTTGACCCCTTCGACTTAGTACTTGGTGGCAAGACCCTTGTTGGTAATCACAGAGGTCAGACGTTTCTTGTAGTTGGCCACCAGGTTTGCACACATCTCAGGAGGGATTTTGTCCCACTCCTCTTTGCAGATCCTCTCCAAGTCATTAAGGTTTCGAGGCTGACGTTTGGCAACTCGAACCTTCAGCTCCCTCCACAGATTTTCTATGGGATTAAGGTCTGGAGACTGGATTTTTTTTTTGTTATTCTGTCTCTCACTGTCACTCTAAAATACACCTACCATTAAAATTATAGACTGATCATTTCTTTGTCAGTGGGCAAACGTACAAAATCAGCAGGGGATCAAATACTTTTTTCCCTCACTGTACACACACATATAAATACATACATACATACATACATACATACATACATACACCTTCTTTTGCCTTTTCTTTTATTCAGCTATGGAAGTGGAGTGGTACGATTGTGTTAAAAATCATGGTACACAGTTACATTTTCAAACAAACTTCACAAAGACAATTACATTATAGTACATAATTTCACTGAACTTTGTTTACATTTCAAAATGTTTAAAATTAAAGCTCTATTAGATTGTATTTAAGTTTAGTTCACACCTTTGTAACAAACATGATAGCTAGATAAATCTGTACACACCCAGACTGGTAGATGCATTTTTCCATCATTACATTTGTTTAATCGCTTTCTTATATCTAATATGTTAATCACACATTATTTATATAGCAAATGAATTTGTCAGTTTTCTGCCTTTTTATTCCCTCTGTATGCCTCTCAAACTGTTTTCAACACCATGCTTTAAAGCGTATTGCCGGTGCTGTTATACCATTTGTTTGTGCATTGAAAGCCACACAATAACAATTGCCATTAATTTGTGTGTTGCTTTTTTTGAGTTTTTTGGAATCGTTTGTTTTTAAGGGAATTTCAATACTCATGATGATAGAGTGAATATTTATGCCCTGAAGCAAGTGTTTGGATCATTTCTTAGGCCTCTAAATCTGTCTGTCCAGTGGAGAGACAGTAAGGTAACACTTCTTAGATACATTTTCTGTACAATTATTATTGGAATTATTCCTAATTAATTGTTGTTGTTTTTTTTGTTTATTTTAGATGGCGAGTACCTAAAGGACCAAAAACTTTAATAAAAAAAGTTGTTCTGCTGAGTGGACCTGATGACGTCATTGTAACAAAGTGTGCAAGAAAGCAAATTCTTCATGATAATGGGCATGTCTTAGCTGCTTTACATTTATTTTACATAAAATACAAATTCATTTAACTGTTTTTCCAGGAGGATGTTTCTGGTTGCAATTTAGTTAGCACTTAACCAGGCACCACCCCCTTGTTAGAAATAACACAATGTGTGTTACTTTTCTGTCATGTTATTTATAAGGGCTTCAATTGATATTTTGTAGGAATTAAACGGCACTGCATTCTGATTACATACAGCTTGATTCAAGTGAGGAGAAATTATTTGTAGAGCATCAGTCTTCTCCCATACACAGTGGGTATGTTTATTTTACTAATCAATAAATAACTGTTTTCATTATTGCTATTTTGGTAATGCTCTGACCACAGGTCAGTCCTCTCAGATTCTATAGCCCTTTTTTTCACCTGCCTGCTTTTACAATACTGTAAAACACTTGTCCCTTGTTCATGGCTCCTAACTCTCATGCCAGTTCTGCCCCAACTCCCACCTAAAACGTGTCAAACCACTAATTCAAGTCTGCTTTTGAAAATATGTTTAAAAACAGTTTATGGTGGTAAAATTTGCTTTTATTATTTTCTTTTTATTCTTTATCTTATTAATGGTTTCATGTTGTAGATCATTCATTTGAATTTACCCCTCTCTGGGAGCTACTTTAAATATTAGTTTGTTAAAGCATTTTGATTTGTAGTTTCGTACCAAACTCAGGATGCTACAGAAATCTACCGAAGTTATGTTACCCAGTGTCTGCCTTTAGGTTAATCATTTCTTGAATTGTATACAACTACTGTTTTTTTGGAAACTTAAAGGACTACTGTCTGAGAGGGTACTTTAACCAACCATTGCTTCTGTTTATTCAGTATACCATTGTCTTTTGTATACTTTATCAACGACTGTATTATGGATGTGGTAAACTGAACTTGTACAACTATTTAAATTAGATGTTTCACTTCCCATAGATAAGATTGTAACTTATTGTTTAATCTGAAGATACAAAAAGGCTTCTTTTAGCTCACATCTCTAGAAGTATATATATTTTGCCACAAACAGACACAGGAGAGTACAGGTGAGAGGCAGCCATCTTGTTGTTTTCCGAGTTTCAGACCAGTCTTAGCATTCCTCATTTTGTTTTAACTTTGCCTTAATTGAAGTTAATCTTGTCTGTAGTTTGCCTTAATTGAAGTCAATTCAGTTCAGGTGCTGAGTTGGCGAATGTAAATAGGTTGTAGAAAGGAGATTTAGTCAAGAACTAGCAGGAATTCTGTTCCAGGTGGAGCCAGTTAGGTATGAATTAGAGGCAGGTAGACAAAAGCTACTTAAAACAGCTGTTGAGAAAGATCTGCGCTGTTTATCGGTCACAAAAAGTTAAGTAGTTGACTAGGGAACAGGAACCAAGAGACTAAAAAACTAACATTTAGAAGCATGTGGCCACTACAGTGTCAGGTTTGCAGAATGATTGCCTTCCTGGATTAACTCATGCAAGAAGATTTAATTTGTGAACGTTGTCGGCATGTTGAAATCCTAGAGATCAAGGTCCTTGATCTTGAGGATCAGCTTGTTGATCTGTGCTGTATTAGCGATAGAGAAGAATTGGTCAATCAGCCCACAGGACAGCGTAGAGAACTGCTGGGTTACAGTAGGTCGTAACCTCAGAAAAGGGCGCGCACAACCCTTAGAGACATCCCAATAGTTCAACAGGTTGGAACAACAGGTTCCAACTGCTGGACACCGAGTTGGACAGTGACAACTCAGAGGGTGATGGGAGGGCAGTTGAGCACCAAAACACCATGGGGCCCACTCACCCCCCAGAAGAGGGAGGTAGTTATAGTAGGAGGTGTAGATCGCACAGTGTGTTCTAGTGATAAGGAGACCCGCATGGTATCTTGCCTGCCTGGTGCTCAGGTTGCAGATCTCCCTAAACTAGTAGACGGGCTACTGGCCAAAGCCGGGGGGAATCCACTGGTCATGGTCCACATTGGAACCAATGACATAGGAAAAGGTAGGGCAGAGATTCTGCAAGACAAATTTAGAGTTTTGAGGCATACTTTCAAAAAACAAGGACCAAGTCTAAAACAATGGTCTACAATTTTAGAAAAGCAAACCTTGACGGTATGAGGCGGCATTTAGAAGAGGTAGACTGGAGCACATTGGATACAGATTCAGTTGAAAATGGATGGGTATATTTTAAGAATTGAATTGAGGAAATTGAGGACCAAAAAACATTGGCCAAAATGGTTTAACAGAAATATGCAAAAAAATATCAAGAGAACGAAAATGTTGTATAGCGCATACAAAAGGGATAGAGATTAAACAAAATACAAAGAATATGTTGAGCTGCAAAGAGATCTTAAGAAAGGGATCAGGAAAGCAAATTGGGAAATAGAAAGAAACGGCTCTTGGAGCTAAAACTAATGCAAAGAGCTTTTTTCAATACTACAAGAGGTCAATAAAGGAGGAAGTGCAAACATGGAAGTATCTTGGAAAATGAACAAGATGTGGCAAATGTTCTAAATAAATATTTCACAGAGGTTTTTACCAAAGAAAAAACAAATAACATGCCACAGGTTAACAACCAGTCCAGTCAAACCCTAAGAGAGATCAGGATACAAGAGGAGGAGGTACTAAAGGGACTAGCAGAATTAAAAACAAACAAATCACCTGGGCAACTGCAGCTGTAGATCATGTGAAAGCATATGATATGATATACTTAGATTTTCAGAAAGCTTTTGATAAGGTTCCAGACCAAAGACTGAACCTCAGATTGGAAGCTGTAGGCATTCAGGGTAATGTATGAATGATAACATTCAGTTGTGGGCTGACACCTGGCAGATGAAATTCAATGTGGACAAGTGCAAGGTATTACATGCAGGTAACAGAAATGTCCACTATAATTATGCTATGGGAGGAATAGAACTAGATGAAGTAACGCATGAGAAAGACCTAGGAGTCTATGTGGACTCCTCACTTCCATATTCAAACAATGTGGGGAAGCAATAAAAAAGGCAGACACAATGTTAGGGTATATTGTCAAAAGTGTAGAATTGAGAACAAGGGCAGTAATGTTCAGACTGTACAATGCACTAGTTAGAGCTCATCTGGATACTGTGTACAGTTCTGGGCTCCACACTTCAAGAAAGATATCGCTGCTCTAGAGGCAGTTCAGAGGAGAGCAACCAGACGTATTCCAGGTCTGAAGGCAATGTCCTACTGAGAGACTGAGGAACTGAACCTTTTCACCCTGGAACAGAGGAGACTACGTGGGGACTTGATTCAAGTCTTCAAAATCATGAAAGGCATCGACCACATCAAACCAGAGGAGCTTTTCCAGATCAGCAGGGACACACACACCCGGGGACACAAATGGAAATTGGGCTTCAAGGCATCCAAGATGAAAAACAGGAGACACTTCTTTACACAGAGAGTTGTTACAATCTGAACAAACTCCCCAGCGATGTGGTTGAAGCTGAAAATTTGGGAACATTTAAAAATAGACTGGATAGGATCCTTGGATCACTCAGTTATTAATGGACGCCAAATGAGCAAGATGGGTCGAATGGCCTCCTCTTGTTTGTAAACTTTATGTTCTTATGTTCATTTCTTCACTTCATGTGAGAGGAGAGCTCCGGGTTAACCTGTATTTATGTTTTCTGTAATAAACTTGCTACTTCTCAATCGGTGTATCCAGAGAATTTAGAAAACCACTACAAGGTCAAAGAATATACATATAAGTTTCGAGGGTGATGATATTCATTTCAAAGAACACGAAATGTTTGTGATGGTGCCTATCGAGGATTTAAACACAAAAATTATAGAATTACCAACAAAATGTGTGTAATGTTTATGGATTCTGTGAAAAACTCAGAAGGGGCAGTTGATCAAGGAGGGCCCACTAGAGAATTCCTAACATTAACAATGCAGTGTCTAAAGAACAGCAAACCGTTTGAGGGCTCTGACAATTCCAAGAACTTGACCTGTGACTCTCAAGGTAATGAGCTTATTTGTATTGATTTTCAAAACATTCAATAATTTTCTTACCATAGGTAATGTTGAAGTGATATGAAAATACACATTTGAAGATGTACATTAGAACTTCACATTTGAAGACATGAGTCTAATATAGGAGAATAGGCATTTATCATTTATGACATTCCACTGAAAAATAATGTTTAATTAATTGATATGTATGAATTCTTGTAATTACAAAATTATATATATATAAAATTTATTTTAAATATAGCATTGAGAGATGATGAGTACCATTCTTGCAGGAAGAATGATTGCTGTCTCTGTCTCCATGGTGGACCAGCGCCTAACTTCATTTCTATCGGTCTGTATGACTGTCTTGCGTAAGGTCTTCATCATGCCAAGCCGTCAATTAAAGACATTGGTGATACTGAAATAATACAGCTTATAAAGGAGGTTTGTATTTTACTACTGTATGTAAAACAAAAAACATAATAATATTGCTCACATCGTGTATATACATTCACCTAAAGGATTATTAGGAACACCTGTTCAATTTCTCATTAATGCAATTATGTAACCAACCAATCACATGGCAGTTGCTTCAATGCATTTAGGGGTGTGGTCCTGGTCAAGACAATCTCCTGAACTCCAAACTGAATGTCTGAATGGGAAAGAAAGGTGATTTAAGCAATTTTGAGCGTGGCATGGTTGTTGGTGCCAGACGGGCCGGTCTGAGTATTTCACAATCTGCTCAGTTACTGGGATTTTCACGCACAACCATTTCTAGGGTTTACAAAGAATGGTGTGAAAAGGGAAAAACATCCAGTATGGGGCAGTCCTGTCGGCGAAAATGCGTTGTTGATGCTAGAGGTCAGAGGAGAATGGTCCGACTGATTCAAGCTGATAGAAGAGCAACTTTGACTGAAATAACCACTCGTTACAACCGAGGTATGCAGCAAAGCATTTGTGAAGCCACAACACGTACAACCTTGAGGCGGATGGGCTACAACAGCAGAAGACCTCACCGGGTACCACTCATCTCCACTACAAATAGGAAAAAGAGGCTACAATTTGCACAAGCTCACCAAAATTGGACAGTTGAAGACTGGAAAAATGTTGCCTGGTCTGATGAGTCTCGATTTCTGTTGAGTCAGAATTTGGCGTAAACAGAATGAGAACATGGATCCATCATGCCTTGTTACCACTGTGCAGGCTGGTGGTGGTGGTGTAATGGTGTGGGGGATGTTTTCTTGGCACACTTTAGGCCCCTTAGTGCCAATTGGGCATCGTTTAAATGCCACGGCCTACCTGAGCATTGTTTCTGACCATGTCCATCCCTTTATGACCACCATGTACCCATCCTCTGATGGCTACTTCCAGCAGGATAATGCACCATGTCACAAAGGTCGAATCATTTCAAATTGGTTTCTTGAACATGACAATGAGTTCACTGTACTAAACTGGCCCCCACAGTCACCAGATCTCAACCCAATAGAGCATCTTTGGGATGTGGTGGAACGGGAACTTCGTGCCCTGGATGTGCATCCCACAAATCTCCATCAACTGCAAGATGCTATCCTATCAATATGGGCCAACATTTCTAAAGAATGCTTTCAGCACCTTGTTGAATCAATGCCACGTAGAATTAAGGCAGTTCTGAAGGCGAAAGGGGGTCAAACACAGTATTAGTATGGTGTTCCTAATAATCCTTTAGGTGAGTGTATAATTCAAGAGTGACTGACATTTTGAAAAATAAATGCTACCATTTGGGGCACTTTCCCTGCCCAGACAAGGGAGACGTTTGCACCTCTGCAGCAGTACACAGATGGATTGCGCAATTAGTTTTGTTTTTTCAGTAAATATTTATCAGTGCTTGTTTTTACTTTTTATAATCTTTTTTTCCGCTGGAGAATGTGGCAACACTTGAAAGTCTGCAGGATGTGACAGTGAGGCATTGTAACATCCTACATCTTGCAGGCTGCCTGTGCCTTGTCAGACGTGTTGAGGACAGCCACATGATTGTCCAAGACTTTGTAAATTGGTATGTGTTTGGATATACAAGAAATTCACTGGAAAGGTAATTTGGATTAATCAGAGTTGTTTTTAACTAAAATAGCTGATTGAGAACTACTTTCTATACAAACATTTATACAAATGTGATGTCATCTGTTTTGTTTACTACCTCTGAGCACCCGAAAATCTAAGCTTACATTTCTGCTTCTGCCATTTGTCCTCTTCAAAATAAAAAAAACATCTAGTGCTCTTAAGGTTATCTGCGTGTCTTCTATAATGCAGCCCTTTATTTTGCATTATACACTCCCTATCAAAACTGTTACCAAATTTAAGATCCTTGTCCTCACCCACCACACTCTTCATCATTCTGTTCCTTCCTCTGAAGCTCTACTTTAATTGTCAATGTTGTAAATCCTCTAGATAATGGTTCCTAAATGTCTACAACAACAGCTAAAATAACCTGACAATTCAATGTTGTCTAAAACAGCAACAAAAGTAGTTGCATCGACTAATTCAATATATGCAGATGTTACTGAAGTTGATTTGCTTTGTTTTTCTATTCAGATTTAAGGAAGGTCTAAAATCCCTTAGAGTGCTAGATGCTGTCGTTGCTCATCCTCTACTGTTCAAATATTCCTTTTGCTGGAAGGAAGAACCCTTAACCTCTGAATCACTATCAAAATTGTTTGTGATATATAAGGTAATTATATATATATATATATATATATATATACACACACACACAATTTTTTTTTTTTTTTTCTGTGAAGAAAACAGCATTTTGAATCCTGGTTTCTTTTAGCTAATGATAAAGCTATAGTTTTTACCTAAAAGTTCTATAGTGTTTACCCATTGTTTACCCATTTAAGTGGTATGCAACAGTTTTGTATGCAGACATAAACAACTGCGCAGAAGGTAACATTCCAGATAAACAATCCTCTTTCTCTATTGCCCTGTGTTTTCTACCATGTTGTTGACATGCTGACCTTCTTAATACTTTTATGAACCACCAAATTACTTAATTTAAATTCTTTGTTTGACCTTTAACCATCAATTTTATTTTAGAAGAGTCTACTGTGTCATTCCCACACATCCTGTCACTTGTTACCAGAGCTGACAAGAAGCCACCACTTGGTTTTCAGCCACAACCAAGCATTGTTTTTTTGCATGAGACATCTGTGTCCATGTATCCTGAGACAAATACATGCTGCAACATTTTGAAGCTTCCAGTATTTAATTCATATGTGGAGTTAAAAAACAAAAAACATGGACTTTGGCATCCTGAATTCTCCATGATTTGGACAAGCATGATTTTTCCTATTGATCACTATTTTGATTTTGTTTTATGCCAGGGTACAAGTTTCAATTTGAATGTTCGTATCATTAACAAAAGCAAAATGTAGGTTTATTACTTCCTATGTTTTTTTTTTCCTTTTCAAATATGTTGAACATATGCCCAAAACCTGCCCACAATAAGGGGCATTTATTTTGGTTGTGTTCTTGAATTGGGTCTCCTCTGCTTTGTCTATAGTTGTTGTTATATTGATTTATTGTTCTCAAAAAACGTTATTGGTAAAGTATTCTTTACTTTAACTGTCTTCACAGCAGAAATGGATATGGTTGACTGGACTTAAAAAAAAAAAAAAGTAAAATAATTAAAAAGTCTTGAGTCAAGAACTTGATCTTGATTGCTTATTTTGTTATCTTCTGACCATACTAGTGTTATTTTGAAATAGTTTTTTGTACACTTTGAACTTTTTCACACAACTTTTTTACATACAATTCCATATTTTATTCATACTAGTTATTTGAAATGGCATTATGAAAATAGCCATTGTTCTGGACTCTCAAACAGGTACTTTTTTAGATATCGAATTGTCATAGCCAAAAACTGTAAAATATTACATTAACAAAATGGTGTATTCCATAGTTGCAATCATCAGTTTCTGGGTTTACCATTGACTGAAGGTAGTTAATTTGCTGTTCAGTAAGGGGCAAAATATTTTCTGGAACAATAGCATTGTTTTCTGGATGATTGGCATACATCCAGACCCTGGAGGAATATGCACAGCAGGGTCATTTAACAGAATTCCTTCAGTCCATAACTGATAAGGGTATCGGTGCCTTTCAGTACTTAATGAATGATTATTCTATTGGTTCATACATTTCTGGACAGAAGTGTTAATTTTTCCTAAACACAAATAATGTAGAGAAAAATATGGTAGTCTTTAAGGGAATCTAGTATGTCCTCATTTTCCAACCACCTGAATACATCTTTATAATAGTAAATTACTACTCTATTTAACTCTGCCCATAAACGTTCGATTCGCTGAATGTGAACACTTCTTCCTCCTATAAATTTACCTCTGTTTGAACCTCTCCTTGTTATCATGAAATGGGCAACTTCTACATTCTCTCCTCCACAATCTCCCCTGCCTCTGTAAGGTAGCCCAAATTGTTGTACTCCTCCTCTAAATAAAGATAATACAGTCTGTGAATAATTGTCTGTACAACATTTAAGATAGATGATGAGTCTGCTAAACCCATCAAGACATCCATGAATAATGAAGTGCCATGACATCAACTTATGGTTTCCATAAATGTGCCTGTAAAATAATAATACAAGATTTTTTATTTAATATATATGTAGTGTGTGTGTATGTAGGCTTACTACATGTAACAAACTTAATACAATTCTGAAAATATACATACATTAAAAGAAGGCCTACAATAAATGGTTTGGTCCATGTACATCAATGTACCCGAAATGGCGGCCCGCGAGCCAGGTCTGTTCCCCAAGGGCCAAATGTCTGGCCTGCTCCAACCCACTGGCAAACATAAAGCGCACGTAAATGGCAGATTACTTGCACGCTCCCTAGAGTCCTCCACTAGCTTACTAAAGCTGCCTGTCGCCTAGCTGTCATCTCCTCCTGTTATTACCAGTAAGTCCCATATAATTGATAACTGCCCTAAACCAAGAACAACATGGCCTGCATGAAAAAGCACAAAGTCGACCAGGAAAACTGTCAGTTCAAATCTGACTGGATTGATCAGTTTTGTTTTATATTACCAGACTATGCGAATGCTAAACCGACATGCTTGATATGCATGCAGACCGTAGCTGTCTTCAAAGCAGATAATATGAAGTGGAACTTCAAAACTATGCATGCTGCCAGTTTTAATGCCAACTACCCGACAAATTCAGATCACCACAAACAGAAAATAGCAAATATGATAACACCATACAAGCACTCTGTTTCTACTATTTGTAAATCAACATCAGCACAAGAGAGTGCAACAGCTGCATCAAGGTGCCATTGTCAGCTAACACGACAACAAGAAGAGTAGAAGTTTTATTGGAGAAGTGTTTTTGTCGTCTACTCAATGATTTGAAGAAAGCAGAAGCCATATCACTCACCACAGACTCGTCCTGTAACCGAACCGATATGGAACAGCTATCTGTGTTCGCAAGATTTTTTGATGGGAAAACATTTCGGGAAGAGCTACTTTGTTTGCTTCCTCTGCCTGGGGGCACAACTGGGGAAATCACCTTTAATGAGTTGACACAGTTCTTTGAGAAGAATGGCTTGGATGTAAGCAAAATTGTGTCCATTGTCAGTGATGGGGCTCCATCTATGGTGGGACAACACAAGGGCTTGGTAAGCAGGCTTTCCGACCTTAACCCAGCGCTCTTGGCATTTCATTGCATTATTCACAAATCAGTGTTGTGCACTAAACTGTGTGAAAATGAAAGAGGTGATGGATACTGTGACGAAACTAGTCAATTTAGTTTGGGAGAGTTCAAGTCTTCAACATCGCCTTTTCAGAGGATTGCTGGAGGAAATGTCAGCGGAACACAGGGATCTTTTGCTGCATAATGATGTTCGCTGGCTGAGCAAACGCTGTGTTGAGAGGGTGTGTGACCTGCATGTTGAGCTTGTATCATTTGTTTCCAGCCTACAGAGCCAAAAAGCCCAGGGCTTTCAGAGGTTTTTAAATGACAAGAAGGTGATGGCATATGTTTTTTTTTTTGTGACATTATGTCTCTAAATCACCTTAATCTGCAATTACAAGGAAAGAACCACACTCTTGCGGATATGTACGAGGTGGTTGAAGCTTTCTAGTAAAAGCTGAGCCTAAAAGCTGCACTTCCCACATCTGCGGGAGCATTGTGAGAAGAACGAAATGTGGGAGGATGCAGCAATGAAGGATTTCATGATGAGCCTGTCAGAAAACTTTAAGGAACGATTTGAAAGCTCCCCTAAACTCTCAGGTAACATCCTCCTCTTCCTGAGACAGCAGTTCTCTGTTTCGGCTGATGGCCAGTGGACTGCAGAGGCCAAAAAGCTGCTGCCTTCCATAGATGAGGCAACTCTTCAGATGGAGGTCTTGGAAATGGGAACTTCTGATTTGATTAAAGCACAACACAAGGACGTTGGGGTGAGTGACTTTTGGATCAACATGGTCCCTCAAGCTTGATTCAAAAACATGAGAGCGTTGCAATGCTCATACTCACAATGTTCCCCTCCATGTACATATGTGAGTCATTGTTTTCTACAATGAACTCTATCAAGAACCACGAAAGAAACATGATCATTAAAGGCATGATCAATACAGTAATTTAAACAGATCACAAGGTTGTTACATAAACACAGCACATTTCATTGCGTAAAGATGCGTTTCTATTAATTAAGAGAGGTAAAAAGAAATGCATTGTATCAATGATTCACTAAGCAGGATTCAAACCGGGGTCTCTCAGAAAGTGAGTGCAGTGACCCTTACCACACATCTAAGACCCACTCCTTATTTAAATGAAGATTGACTGGATTAGCGGGTGAGCTGTGATTTCGTAACATAAAACAAAAACAAAAACAAAAACAAAACAAAAAAACAGCAGTGAGGCGTGAGGTGTAGACCTGATGCCTGATGCTCGATACCCGATACCTGATGCCTGATGCCTGACACCTGATGCGTGATGCCTGACACCTGATACCTGACACCTGATGCGTGATGCCTGATACCTGACGCCTGATGTGTGATGCCTGACACCTGATGCCTGACACCTGATGCTTGATGCCTGATACCTGATGCGTGATGCCTGATACCTCATGCGTGATGCCTGATACCTGATACCTGATGTGTGATGCCTGATACCTGACACCTGATGCGTGATACCTAATACCTGACACTTGATGCGTGATACCTGATACCTGATGCCTGATGCGGGATAATTGATGCCTGATCCCTGAGCAGGAGACTTGATGTCGGAGCACTGAGGCTGAAGAGGAGAAGGCATGAGGAGAAGCAATGACGATTGACTGAGGGAGGGGTGAGTAATGATCCTGATACCGGAGACTTGAGTGGGTGTGGGGGAATAATCTAAAGGTAAAGCCCTACAAACTGACTTTGAATGCTTCACACACAAAACGTGTAACAGAAGCATGTGGATTCGGGAGAGGAGACATAGACCGAGATTCTGGAGGTATTTGTAAAAGTTAGATAATTTCCTCATTTTGCCAGTTTCCTTCCATTGTATTTACTGGGCTATTGGTTTTAAGCAGGGCACCAGTTTGGTTCATACTCAGGACCAAGCCTCCTGAAAAAAACAAGAGAAATGCAAACGATTTGTTAATCTTGGGTGCGTTTTTTGCACTATAACCAGGCCATTATGTTGTATGGTTGTGTGTTTTTGCGATGTGGTCACTGGACCCAGTGGTCACATATCATTTGAACCAGTGTACCAAGTATGAGTCTCGGTTCTCGGTTCATGGTCACATAACGAGAGACATTATGGAATAGAGTGGGGTCTTCATATATACTAGCAAAGTTAAATCAATGAAATTAAATGAGAAAAAAAAAGCATAACAATACATTGTGTGAATATCAATATCTATACAGTCTGGGTGTGCAGATCTGCAATTGATCGATTGGTCAAAACAACTTATTTAATTATTGATTTTTAAAAGTTGACATTACTGCCTTGAAATGAAATGAAATAACTCAAAACAAACTACAGTTAGTGTACAATGTAATTCAGTCTAACATGTTTGCCTATGTAGAAATATATTTTGCTTTATTTATCTCCACTCCCCTTCCTCCAGACCCTGCTCCTTTTCATCCCTGGCCCCTATGTGGTGAAACAACCTTCCCACTGAAGTTAAGACAGCAGAGTCCCTGACCTCCTTCCAGCGATTACTCAAGACACATTTTTTCAGACTGTACTTGTAATTTAGTCTTTCATTCTCCTGCAAGATTGCACTTATATAATGTTTTGTCATACTTTTGCCTTTGCATTAATAGCACTTTTATTGTTTATCTTGATTACCCCTATGCTCCCTCTCCCTTAGCTCTTAACTTTGACTTAACATCTTGTCTGCACTTATCAGCTTTTACAATCTAGGATTGTAAGACCTTATATATTGTGTACTGTATCTCCTATACACTTGTGTAAATTCTAAATTTGTAAAATGCATTATGCCTGAACTGCACTGTATTATTGCATTGTATTGCTCTGATAGTTTGTAAGTCACCCTGGACAAGGACATCTGCTAATAAATAAATAAATAAATACATACATACATACAT
Source organism: Amia ocellicauda (assembly GCF_036373705.1). Lineage (NCBI taxonomy): Eukaryota > Metazoa > Chordata > Actinopteri > Amiiformes > Amiidae > Amia > Amia ocellicauda. Next base: position 21,892,948 of record NC_089851.1, read on the forward strand.
ACATACATACATACATACATACATAAATAAAAATAATATAACTGACATACAGTTAGGTCCATAAATATTTGAACAGTGACACAATTGTCGTAATTTTGTAGACTTTCATCTTTGACAGTAGTTACATCCAAATTGGGTGAACGGTGTAGGAATTACACCCATTTTTATATGTAGTCCCCCCAATTTTAGGGGCTCAAAAGTAATTGGCTGCTCAGCTGTCTCAGCTGTTCCATGGCCAGGTGTGTGTTATTCCCTTATTGGTTAAATTTCAGGTAAGCAGATAAAAGGTCTAGATTTGATTTCAAGTGTGGCATTTGCATTTGGAATCTGTTGCTGTTAACCCTCAATAGGAAGTACAAAGAGCTGCCACTGCGAGTGAAGCAAGCCATCATTAGGCTGAGAAATCAAAACAAACCATTCAGAGAGAGAGCAAAAACATTAGGTGTGGCCAAATCATCTATTTGGTACATTCCTAAAAGAAAGAACCCACTGGTGAGCTCAGGAACACCTAAAGGCCCGGAAGACCACGGGAAACAACTGTGGTGGATGAAAAAAATGTCTTAAGAACCCTGTACAGTTCTGGAAAAACATCCTATGGGCAGATGAGACAAAGATCAACTTGTACCAGAATGATGGGAAGAGAAGAGTATGGAGAAGGGAAGGAACTGGTCATGATCCGAAGCATACCACCTCATCTATGAAACATGGTGGAGGTAGTGCTATGGCATGGGTATGTATGGCTGTAATTAATTGGTGTGACTGCTGACCAAAGCAGCAGGATGAATTCTGGAGTGTTTAGGGCTATATTATCTACTCAGATCCCAATACTTTTTTAAGATGAAGTGGAATGTTCTGCAATGGCCAAGTCAATCACCTGACCTGAATCCAACTGAGCAGGCATTTCACTTGCTGAGGGCAAAACTGAAGGCAAAACACCCAAAGAACAAGCAGGAACTAAAGACAGCTGCAGTACAGGACTGGCAGAGCATCACCCAACATCTGGTGATGTCTATGGGTTCCAGACTTCAGGCAGTCATTGACTGCAAAGGATTTGCAACCAAGTATTGAAACTCACAATTGAATTAATGATTATGTTAGTTTGTCCGATTACTTTTAAGCCCCTAAAACTGGGGGGATCACATATAAACCTTGCCAGAAACAAAATGCCATGAAGAAAGGCTGCAAAAGTTTCTGTGTGAATTCAAGTTCAGTCAAGTTCCACAGAAAAAGCAGTGATAGACATTTGTATTTAGTTTAACTATGAAATTGTCTTTTCCTTCAAACATATAAATAAACATATACATTATATATACATTATACTATATTTTAATTTATATATATACTTAACAAGTGTGGGTAAGTGTTGGGTAAGAAAAAAAAAAAAAAAAACATGGGACAGGAGCTTTGTCTAAAAGTCGCTTTAATCATAACACTGCTGTGACTGTTGCAACAGATCGTTGTGTTTAGCTGCCAAAGTTACTGGCCCCAAAAGTATGAGTGAATCGGTTTCACTGCCTTTTATAATAATCTGGCATGGTGTTTAAATTTAGTCACAATAACTTATTGAATGACAATTGTATTTTGTATGTTTTCACTATACCATAAGCTAGATGTTTTCTACATTTCCATTTTAGGATATTGTTCACACAAAATAAGATTCTGATCTGGTTCAATAAAGATGTGTTACATCTTGCATTAAAAAATAAACAAAACAGATTTAACAAAAAATATTAATAATAACTGTTTATGAAATATATGTATTTAATACATTAGGCTGATTATAACACTTGACTACCTTGATAATTATTATATACAATAATATTTTGTTACACTATTGTTTATATCATAGCACAATATTGTGGAATGTAATATTCTATTGAATAGTTTGTGCAGAATTTAAAGTATTACATACCTGCTTTTGTAATAGTCCAATCTGCAAATCAGTGAAAACTGAATTTCTAAGGGTAAGCAACTATTTGAATCTATTTTATGTTAAGTCAATTATTAATTTGAACTAAAATGTCAGAGGCACTTGTATCTTAGTCTTGATGAGCCAACAGCATGAAAGTAAAAAGGCACTTGTTTTATTTTAGTTGCATGCATTGTGTATATCCAGTTTTATCACTAAAGCACCCTAAAAGGATGAGAAGAATAAGTTCTGCTCTCATGGAGTTTTAAGTATAGCAACAGAGCAAACCTTATATGCTAAACTACTTAGTCCAGATATTGGCTTTGCACCAAGTAGCCAGACAAAGACTGACATTGTGTGTGTTGATTTAAATCTTGCTTTTCTGGATGCAGTGTGCCCCTAGCCTGGCACAGATGAAGCTTGGTAGCAGAAGAAACAGCTCTGTCTAACACCATGATCCTTTCACATGCATCCACCTGGTTTGTGAGGTCTGAAGCACTCTTTGCATGTGAGCTACCACATTTTATGAATAGATAAGGTTTAAACAACTTTTAACATACATGCCAACACAAACACCAACACACACATATCTCACACACAGATATACAGAAGAGGTTGAGAGAAGACGCTGGAGCATTTAGTTTCCACTTCTGCAATGAGATTTGTTTTTCGACTTTAAAATCTTTGTATATTGTTTTTGGTTTTTATTATGGTTGTTTTTTTTACCTGGATCTGAAGATTTGTAGTTCACTTATTTTAAAGATAATTGTAGTGGAACACCATACTACTACATTTATTGAACTTGTCCCCAACAAGATCATCCACTACTGCTAGGCTTGGAGAGAGGGTTGTCTGTACAATTTCACACTGGGAGTTTACTCGGCCTGTGCTGTGCTGCTTCTGAGATCTGGTGCTTTCTGTCTGAAAGAGGGCTGCTGAGAGAGGACTGCCTGCCTATTCTTGATCCAGTTTCTCCTCGGTCTGAGGACTGTGCCATGAATTGCTGCTGCTCTGCTTGTCTGTGGGCTGTTGGTTTGGTTTGCGCTTCTGACTCCCTCCACTGAACTGGGCTGTGGCTGCTGTGCTGTGAGAAGACTGCCTGTTTACTCCAGCTCGGGTTTATGGTAAAACTGTTATGTTTTTTACTCCTGGATTATTTGGCTTTTGAGGTACGTTTACTTTGTCAAACTATGTAATTACCACTTGCAATGATCTTGGACTCCGACCCAAAGTAGTTTGGGGCACCGATTTACAATATCCTATATGTTTCTACTATTTGGTCTCATCGTCGTAGTTTCTGTGTCTCGTATTGGTATTGATGTGAGCTGTCTTTTCCACTTAGGGAATAAATTTGACATTTTCAAACATTGGTCATCCACCTCCTTGCAGTTCCTTTAAAATGGCTTTATTCAAATTCAACCATTCTTTAACTCCATAGAGTTACATTGATAAGGGGTTGCCTTGGGAGATAAGGTTTTACTATATAACAACAAATTACCTACTATCCTTAACAACTATCCTTATCCTCCTGAAATAACTCATACTGTCTCCTACACTCCCTATTCACCCTGGTATAATGATCAGCTGTGCTCCATGAAGGCTGATTGCCTGAAGCTTGAGCGTAAATGGAAGGACTCTGGACTAACTATCCATGCCCAAGCCTGGAAACAACAGTTGTTAGAGTACAGGGATGCCATGTCTCTGCTTATTTTTCCAAATCTTACTGAGAATGGTCATGACAGTTCTTTGCTAGAGTCAAGTAGCTCCTCAGCTTTACCTGCTGCTAAAGGTATTTGCCAGGAGTTCATGGAATTTGTTACTACTGAGATTCACATAATCTGTCGTAAATTCCATGCCTCACCTATTTCCACAATGCCTTTATGTTTTCATTGGAACTCCACATGTTAGCTTTTACTGTCACTGGGATTACTAAAGTGGTTTCTACAATGAAGCCAACTACTTACCTGGTTGACCCCATTCCTACCTTCCTCGTTCATTCCTGTGTCCAGACTCTCTGTCCATTTGTGACCAAAATTATTGAGTCTTTGAGTTCTGTAGTTCTGCTATCACACCAGTTTTAAAAGAAAATAATCTTCCCACCGACAATCTGGGTAGTTACAGGCCTATATCAAATCTCCAATAGTTCTGGAACATGTTGTGGCATAACAACTAAATATTCATCTTCTGCTAAACAATCTTCTTGAACTTGAAACAGTCAGGCTTTCAACAGTTTCATAGCACTGAAACAGCCCTAGTCAAGGCTGTCAATGACTTGTTGATGTCTTCTGATTCTGAGGCCATTTCCAACTAGGTCCTACTTGACCTTAGTGCTGCTTTTGATACTGTGAATCACAGTATCCTTGCTTGATTGAAAAACATGCTTGGCATATCTAGTACTGTACTTGGTTGGTTTACCTAATTTCTCTTGGAAAGAAAGGATTTTGTATCTCTCGGTGGCTTCATATCTTCTACTGGTCCTGTTTCTTCTGGTGTTCCTCAGAGGTCCATATTGAGACCTATCCTATTTAGCATTTATATGCTTCCTATTTTTTAGAAATCATGGTGTAAACTTCCACATTTACTCTGATGATACTCAGATCTATCTACCAATCACACATGACACTGACCTGGCCATTTCTGTGGTCACAAATTGTATTGATGACATCAAGCTCTGGATGCAAGAAAATTGCCTGCCGTGACAAGACTGAAGTCATGTTTTTTGGGAACTCCACGACAATTGTGTAAGTCCAGCTGTCTAAACATGACCGTTGATGGGGTGGTAACTGAGTTTTATTCTAAAATGAGAAACTTGGGGGTTATTTTTTACCCTAACTTAAATTTTAAGCCGCACTTTCGGAATATCACCAAACTGTCCTTAATCCACCTTAAGAACATGTCCTGGCTGCATCCAGTCTTGTCGCCATTTGCTGCATAAAAGCTTCTTCACACATTTGTATCCTCCTGACAGTAGGTTTCATTTCAGAATTGATTGGGGGGATGCTGTCAATATTGATACCAGCACACATTCAGTTCAAGACACTGACCCTCACCTACCGCTGTCTCGACCACACTGCATCGAGTTACCTGTAGACCCTCGTCTCTCCATACATCCCCTACAGACCGCTGCGGTCTTCCGGTGCCAGAAGACTGACCCTACCTTCTCTCCAATCCCCTTCCTCCAGAGCCCGCTCCTTTTTATACCTGGCCCCTAAGTGGTGGAATGACATTCCAATCGACAGTCAAAACAGCCCTGACCTTCTTCCGGCAATTACTCAAGACGCGCCCCCCCTAAACCTAAGCCCATGATACTGAGAATATATTAGAAAGGTCATGAAAAAATATTTTTGGACAGGATCTTCAACATATTTCTGATAATATAAAATCCCAATGTCCTTTACAAATCAAAGTTTTGTCAAAACAGTTCACTTTTCATAGCCATGGCCAATGGGGTTTTCAGGCCCCGGCCTCCTGCACTGCACTGCAGCGAACTTACTTCATCACTAGCGAGGCTTCAGAATTGCTACTATATATTCTTCAACATGATAATTTGCTTGCACCCCCACAAACATATATTTTTGCAGAGGCAAGTCCATAACAATATTTCTGCTTAACCTCTATCACGGGTTTACAGATGATTGTTTTTCTAGTGGTATCTAGTGCATTTGTGAGATCTTCTTTGGCTAGTGATGGAAAAGTTGTTTTTCTGTGAACTTGTATTAAGGCATAGGGAAGGATTTTCCCTTCCACAAAAAAGAAAGAACAGTTGTGTACTACCCTTTTATACTGAAGCAACGCAATGTAGCTTTGGCACTTTTCTTGATTCGCAAACAGCAATGATTGGACAAAAGTCTGCACATGAGCACTCATCTGTTTTTGTTGTATTAAAAAGCATCCAGTTAACTAAAAACTGAAATAATCATTATCTAATCAGAATCCACTCTCTGTATACACATCATTAAATTAAAAACTGGATTTGATTTTGAAAAGCCAGTGGTGGTTTGAATTATCGTTTCTTCCTTTCAAAAACAATGTCAAAATATGCTTTGGCTGAATTACAACAAGAAGACAAGAAGGAAGTATCTCCATAGGACAACTCTTCTGAAAAACTCTGGCCTGAAAGATTTAAAGAAGATGTATCTTCTCAGGTGAGTAAATAATATAATATCCTTAGCAATATGATTCCTAAAAAGGTAAATTAGTATATTCTGTTATTTTAAACTAGCTAATTATTTTTAATAAGAAATATTAATTAGAAGAAGTAATGGCAAGCTGCCAAATTTTATGAACTTTCTTAGTAGCTAACCTAGTGATATTAATTGCAGATAAAGAAAGGGTCCTAATGGCACCTGAGAAGAACAAAAACTACATTGATATTTGCTTAATTATGAAAAGAATTGCAGCAAATAATTGCAGGACACTGACACCAGATCAGAGAGTACATCTGATGTGAGTGTTAAATTTGGACATGCCTTTCAAACATTAATTTCTGATTCTATGGATATGGTAAGTATTGTAGCATTTCGGGGGCTACACCATTGTCTAGCACTATGTGCGGTGTTGTAGGGCAAACCGTACATGACTGGTCCTGTTGGGGACTAGTTCCTCTTGCATATCAGTGTAGGAATACGCCATATGCAACAGGAGTGCAAGGGCAATGTGCATGTGATTGTGGCAGAGTGAATGCTAAATAGAGTCCCTACTGTGCATTTGTGTTGATGGAAACAATGACAATTGCTTAATTGGTAATAGTTACATAGGGTGAATGTGTGGGGATAGGTGTGCTACTGGCAGGTGGTTGGACCTGCAGGGTAGTCATGCATAGCAGAGAGTATTTGTAGTGGGGTTAGAGCCGGGTGAGTCAGGTTGGCGCCCTGGGTATGTGGAGTCAGTAGCGAACCAAGACTATTAGAGCTAGGCCCTCACTTGCGGAAAAAGATCTGATGTCATATATATAGATAGAGAACTTGGATGCCTGTGTATACAGAGCATGACTTGAGACCTTTCTTTTGCAGACCTATGTAGGAGAAGCAATTCTTTGACAGTCAAAAGGTCCTAAGCCACGCTCACAGAGGCAGCACACATGGCAGCACAATGGTTCAAATATCGATAGCAGGAACCACGTTAGAAGAAAATACGGTTTCGTCATTTCAAAGAAACATTTATCATAACAAACAGTCACTCAAATAGTTGCAGAATAAATTAAACCACACAACTACATTGTTTTAAGACACACTGAAGGAATTTCCTGACGCGGTGCTTCCAAGCCGGCTTGATTAAAGTTCTATTTGCTTTATCTCAACGACTTTTCCAGTTATTTCAGAGACGGGTTCTACACACCACAACACGAAATGTCATGTACCCAGTACTTCCAATTGCAACGTCATTACCTTTGTTTTTACCACACAATCAGTGATCTAAATAATATTTTACACATTGTATTCAAAATTATATGAAAGAGATAGCAACAAAAAGCAAGCTGTAGATGAAAACAAGTCCACCATTATGATTATCATTTAAATACAAAGTCCATTCTCCTGTCCTTCTTTATGAATGGGCAATGGCAGGTTCATATAGCTTGTCTTTTGATTTTAAATCCGAAAGAAGTTCTCTGCAGTTGCCATCACCATCATTACATACACTCACCACAAAAGCTAGCCAGCTATCTAGGCTCAAGCGTGAGAAAACAAGATAAGGCTCACTATTGGCTCTGAATTAGAGGGCCTTAAGGCATCATACAATTGTCCCACATATTACAAGACAGTTTGTGATTGGTTGATTCTACTGTCATTCCAAAATGCTGCTCTAACTGAAGTCAATGTCAATGATGTTGGCTGGTGCTTTCTATTCAAAGCCTGAGGGCCTAGCCAATGAGTGTTGAGCCCAGCCAGATTATTTCTACCAAGAGACTAACAAAGAAAAATTCTGATTGGATATTTTTTTCTCTTGGATATTAACCCTTCTTTTTTAACACAAACTGAAGAAATTAAATAGGAAGATCATTACAATTAAGACAAAAAAAGATGAAATCAGTGGAAACAAAATTACAAATTATAATATATAAAAATATATACAGATTTGTATCTATCCTTAGGCATTATCTGAGGGCGTAGAGGGCTCTGACAGTTCCCCACTGTGTGGAGCTATGTGCCATAAGGCATGTTCAAAGTTGAAGTATTCGTGTGTCAGAGGTGTTTTTTCAACCCTGCCATTCGCTACAGTATTTTATTGTTACACATTAAAACATTTAAGTGTTTCTGTACAATTTTAAGATTTGATCAAAACAGGGTGCATTCACAGGTCATAACAGTAAGTTAAAATTTGATTGTATAATTACTATTCTTATTGTTTAGTCTACGTGCTCTTATTTTATGTGTATATTGTGATTACTCTAAGTTGTCCTGGTTAAGGGTGTCTGCTAAGACATAAATACCTATCCTAGTCATGTAGAGCTTTGTCTCCATAATTATTTCTTTTGAAGTGCGATTGAAACCTGAGGTAAATCTTTGTGATTGTATTTCTCAGGTCGAGATTGTAACAGGAAGCAAAGGCTATGTTTCCAAAAATGCATGGGCAGCTGCCAAGTCTCAGAGATCCTGCTCATGTTTTGCATGGGTTCTGCTTACTGCTGTCTTTCCTGAATCTGTCCTGCTTCAATCAAATCTGAAGGAGGAGGAGGAGAAAATAAAGTACAGAAGGGAGCTGAAAAGAGAGAGACTTTGGCTAAGCACAAAGTTGAGGCAATAATCGGTAAGCTGAAGAACACATTCCCCCCTCTCTAGAAATATAAATATATATTCATACAGATTATTGTGTCCGTGTTTTTTTTTTAAATAAATGTTTAGCCTATTGCAATTATATTATTTCAGCAGTACCCATTCACTCTGTATAAGGCAGGGCTTCTTAAGCAAATAAATAATACTACTAATAAATCGAGCAAGTACTATTAAAGCTTGCAGGTAAAGTTTGTTTTTTGTCTAATTAATGTATATTTTCAATATGTTTATATATATATTTTTTAACCTGCTACCCAGACATTGTTCCCTGGAACTAATAAGCCAGAAATTTGGAGAACAATTAATGAAAACTCAATGTCTAAACTTAAAGTCTTGCAGAGCAACCCAGCTGCAAATAGTGTTTCCTCACAAATAGACCTTTTTTGTTTTGAATTAATATTTATATCTGTAATACAAGTTATTTCAAGAAAAATACATATTACAGTTGAGGACTTATTTTTTTATAGAACTGTTCAAAGAACAATACATGATCTGCAATACAAATCTCAATAAGCTGTGTAGAAGACTTTTATTACCCCCTTTGTTCAGAGTTGTTTCTTTGGACTGCTTGGTTCTCAGTGTAACTTTTAAACCAGGCAGTATTCTGCTTAAAGTGATGTTTTAGATCATTAAAGTCAAACATGAATAAAAAAAATTGTACATCGCATTTTCTGTTCATCTAAATGTAAAATGTATTGAAGCTTAAGTATCCCAATGTTTTAAGCTATGCTTCCATTGAAAGTATACAAGTTTATCCAAATATATTTTACCAGTATATTTTGAATATAACATATTTTTGCAGTGTAATTAAATATATTTGCAGTATACTATACATACACTATGAAATATATTGTTATATATTTATCAGTATACTTAATGTATATGTGGATATATACTTAGTATACAATACATACATGTGTAAATATGTTATAGTATATAACTTATATATATGTTTAGACAATATATTTCAAAATCTATAAATATAATGTAAGTCTAAATATATTTTTCTTATATAGTATATTTTACTATATATTTCATTATAAAATGATATACTAAAGCAGCAATAATTGATATTAAACTATATTTTCTCCATATATTATGAAATATATATTTAATAAATATTTAATGTATTACATTAAATACATATTTCAGAAAATATATTTTAAATGTTATGTTTGGAAGGGTTCACACGTGAGTCCTAAACACCATGCTGTGGCACCGTAAGTGAGTATTTTTCAGGCACTTTTCTCTGCATATTATTATTAACATTGCAGAAATTTATTTTGCAGCCTATCTACATGCATATAACTGTAGAATCTAATAATGAGGTGCTTGCTCATATTTTTATGAATATACACAATCATTGGGAAACATCCTTGAACACCAAAAAAACTAAATACAAAATAAACATTTATTGATTACAATTACATTCCTAGAACAATAGATGCATAGATGCACAGCAATAAACACACTGGAAGAAAAAGTGCAACTGAGAGAGAGCAACTGGTCCCTTCGCAGTGTAATTCAGCATATCTGCCAATTACTCTAAACGCTGATTTGTTCTGCAACCCAGAGAGATACACAGATAAAAAAAGCATATTTTATCAATCTTTCTAGTAATGTAACTAATCAATACATGTTTATTTTGTCTGCATTTCATTCATGTAACTCGATACAGAAGTAAAGTTTATTTTGATTAGTTGAACACCTTATTACATGAGCTGTAGTAGGAGAGGCCATGTGGGCAGGTTGTAAAAACAAAAAAAACTGCAGACGGCAGCGCATAGTATTGCAAAGTGAATCGTTTCCAATGGTAACTATAGCTTTCCTTGGTCCTGTACAGGCTTTCTGATTAATGTTCAAAGTTCTGGACATACCGGTTCAGCAGTACCCATATGTTGTAAAGGGTTTACTTTTTTTGTGTGGCTTTTTATGATTTCCTGTTGTTGTGTGGTTGTCTTGTTTACGGTTTCATGACAGTAAACTTTGTATTTTTTTTGTCATTTTATTGTCAATGTTTAATGATTGTGTTACTGTTAATTGATTTTCTTTCTCCTTTGTAAAGTGCTAAGTGATATTCAGTTATGAAAGGTGCTATATATAATAAAGATTATATATATAATGTGTGTGTGTGATAAATATACATTGCCTATAGAAAGTCTACCACCCTTTCAAAATGATCACCTTTTGTTGGCTTATGGCCTGGAATTAAAATGCATTACAAGAGTTGCAAGTGAAAAACACATTCTATAAGTGTGTAGGAAACAAATTAAAAATAAAAACTGAAATAGCTTGATTGGATAAGTGTCCACCTCCTTGTAATAGCAATCCTAAATTAGCTCAAGTGAGCTGGTCTCCACTTGTGTTAAACTGTAGTCATTCACATGATTCTGGGTAGGTACATTCTGCTGAGTAGTGCATTTCAAAGCAAAGACTCAACCATGAGCATCAAGGAGTTTTCAAAAGAACTCTGGGACAGAGTTGTTGAAAGGCATAGATCAGGGGATAGGTATAAACAAATATAAAAGGCCTTGAATATCCCTTAGAGCTCGGTCAAGATTATTAAGAAGTGGAAGTTGCATGGTACCACCAAGACCCGGCCTAGATCAGGCCGTCCCTCCAAACTGGATGACCAAGCAAGAAGGAGACTGATTAGGGAAGCCAATGGCAACTTTGCAATCTACAGGCTTTTATGGCCAATATTGGTCAAATTGTGCATGGGATTTAATATCCCAAGCACTCCACAAATCTGGCTTGCATGGTAGGGTGGAAAGAAGGAAATCATTACTTAAGTAAGCCCACCCAAACACTCAGGAGCTTTTTTGTATGCATGTTGCAAAAAGAGTGACACTCCATTAGATAGGGGCGGGTAAGTCAATTTTGTGGCCCCAATCAAAAATACCAACATGACTGTCTGGCTTTAATGATGATCACATCAAATCTGCAATGTACACTATCCGTTTTAAAAGTAATTCTTAAATGGAGCCTAAGGTACCTGTCAGTTTGCCATGCACTTTTCATCAAGAGTTTTTAATCACAGACAATAAGGTCACCGACAAAAGATTGTCATCAACAAGTTTTATTTTGGAAATCACTACTTAAGCTGTGCTAAAATGGCTTAACGTATATTCCTGTTTAATATGCTATGAGGATTCTTATAATGACACTATATTCTCACAGCACTTGCTCATGGAATGACAACATTATTTTTCATCTGAAAAAATAAGGAATTAGGTGCAACTGCTACTAAGCATCAGGTGGGCCCGTAGCAAATTGTGTCGTTTGCGTGTTGGGAAACAATACCACTGCCCTCAGTAATGGAGGTCTCATCGCAGGTGCATCAGCTTTGTTTGAAAATGCATTCATGAGTTCTCATGTTAATGACAATATCCCATCCCCCTTTGGGTAGTATTCTCCACTCAAGAAATAAGTAAACCTACTAACAGAATAAACAAAATACATGAGTACTTTTGGCAGCTCATTATCTCAGTGTAATAGTTTTGTATACTGATTGTTAGATTACTTATACTTTTATTGTATTGAATATTCCTTAAGTTTACTAGTTATGTAGCAACACAAACACTTTTGTCTTTGACTGCACCTGAAAAAGCTGACTTTGCTCAGTGCTGTAGGTGGCAACAGAGATGATTGAGTGGGGACAGAAGGAGCTGAGAGATAAGTCACAGATAGTGGAGCACCATGGTGCCACTCATATTTCCAAACTGTCACTTTGAATAAGTTTAGTCATTAATAACGTGCCCTGCTTTAATGTGGTGTTGCAAGCTGAAAGAAACAGCAAAGGAAAAGCAGAACCAATATGAGATTAGGGAACCACAAAATCACAAAAAATATTTAAAACTTTTCAGTGCCATAGTTAATTAAATCAGCAGCAGCCTGGAAAGAAAACACCATAATATTACTATGACTATTTCATTTTGTCTGTCTTCTTACTTATACAGTTTTATCCAAAAATAACACAAAAGCTGTATTTAATACAATGTAGGAACTTTTTCCAAAGAACCCAAAATGAATCTATGTATGGGTGTATTTTGTCATGGGCACAGTCCTCATTTAAACTCCAGTTTGAAACACATTTCCTCACTAGAAAAATGACTCATTTGTTACTACTTTTGCCACATTAAATATTACAATTGGTTCTGAAATGTTTTACTATTCTCTAATTGAGAATATCTTGACCTTTTTTATGTTTTGATATAAGTTGTCGCATGTTTTTACATGTGTGTTTGGTTCAGAATTTCACAACACTGGTGGAAGTAGGAATATGTGAATATGTTTTACTTGAGAGAGTAATGTAGACTGAAAAAGGTACCAAATTAAAAAAAATAAGTTCCTTCTGGAGAAACTGACATCACCATTTCTTTGTTTTTTATTATTTATTTGACCAATTTTAAGTACCCAAATTATTTTTTTGAAACACTTTATTCTCAATTAAACAATGTTGCTATTTAACCATACCCAAAGAAACCTTTGCTTTGGAACAGTCTAACACATAAATCAAACTTGGTTTGAAAGGCAGCTTGAGGTAAGCTTTGTAAGGTAAGGCACCGGGATCTTTATTGTAAAAGAGTCTTAGATGTGTTCTAATTTTAATAAATTCTGTCAAAAACATATATCAGACATATTTGAAATTCTGGATAAGCTGGATTCCATTTACAACTTCAGCTTCTTATACTGTACTTTGATTACCTGATAAACAATCCAGCATGAGTTTTGCAATTTCTCTTACATATAAACCATAAAACACTGACCTATATTTGTACTAATTTAGATAAATAAGTAGAAGGATTTCCATGCAACAATCATTTTAATATATCATAAAACTTCAATTAAACGCCCCTGGCGTTTATTCCAAATAACTGCAAGAAGCCCCAGCGTCAATTGGAGACCGTTGTTCGTATTAAACATTCGTATATAAAAAGACATCGTGGACTCTTGCAGGGTAAGAAGAGCCTGGAAACATTGTAGAAGTAGGCTAATAGGCCAGGCTTTTATTTTATTTTATTATTATTATTATTATTATTATTATTATTATTTTTTTTTTAATAATTTGCTTTCCAAAGATGCAAACAAATCACATTCAATGTATGGTGAACTATACACTGGATTGAAAACAAGATACCGGTAATTCTGTTATCAGTTTATGATTCAATATACTGTGAACTCTCGCTCCAAATCATCAGCATTATTCTTCATGAATGCATTGTTTATGTCGCAATTGACAGTTAGTTCACTCACTACAATTAACAGTAATACAAATATTCAACAATATATTCAGCTCTGGAAAAAAATAAGATCTTAATTTTTTCCAGAGCTATATATAGTTAAAGTGAGAAATAAATTAAAAACACGTGATTTTTTAAATTATTATTAATATACAGTGTATATATATATATATATATATATATATATATATATATATGAAAACAAGAAAGATGCAAAAACTAGAAATAAAAGTTTATGTAAATATGTTGTGGAAGGTTCTTTCAAATGTGTTAATGCATCTTTAGAAACTGTATCGATTTCCCTTTTGTTTATTTATAAAACACTGTCAAGTAACCCGACATTTATTAGAGACCGGCTTTTGTTTATATGATTATTCAAATCAACCCGGTGACTATTGGAAACCAGCTGCTATTTGAGACCCAGCGAGTATTGGAGGTTTTATGGTAAATCCTTGTTTGAGGAGTTACATCCTATTTTACAATAATTTTATGAAGGACAAATTGGCACAGTTAAGATACACATACATGACTTGCAAATATATTAGTGACTGAAAAACAAATGTAATCTGAGACTCTAATTTTAGATCCATTCATTCAACTAACAGTTTGTGTTAAATATCTTGTTAGATTGTTTTATTCATAGAAAAAACAACAACAGTTGCCTATTCAAGTGCAATTTTTGTAACATAAGAACATAAGAAAGTTTACAAACGAGAAGAGGCCATTCGACCCATTGTGCTTGTGGATCCTATCCAGTCTATTTTTAAATGTTCCCAATGTAACCGTGCACCTAAACTTTGCTGGCAGCGTTTCCACTCATTGTCCAGCTGCCCTAGGAAGTGAGTGTGAGACACAAAAGGTCAAAACACAGTCTGGGACACTCGGCATTCTGAGATTTAGTGTTTTAAACTGGAGGCTGAAATACATCTAACATTAAAGTGCAATAAACTTTGCGCTGAAAAGTTTTCATGATATCTAACACAGTCTTATAGTATAAGTTATACAAGATATTCAAAAGTAGAAACCGGGACACATTGGAACAATATATAAAACAAATGACATCACTTAAAAGTACGATTGAGTTTGTTAGAAATGTAAGTGTTAATTTCAACGAATCTTTTCCCGCTTCATCAAGTTTATTTTAATAAACAATAAATCTAAAAAAAAAATAACCGTATTACTTCTCCCTGTATCATGATCCGATTAACATTGACAATATAGCTTAATTTAAGTATCCTAGATATTGTCCCTTATTATTTATCTGTGGGAGAATGAACTGCATTGCATTATTAAATACAGTGTGCGTTGGTTTAAATCTGTTCCGTGTAGCCGTGTATTTCATCAGGGCACATTGTATTGCAGTCCGATGCAGTCCTTTCTCCGGTAGGATTTTCGCGATCTTTTCAAACACTCTTAAATGTCTTTCTGCTCCTAACAATTAATCCTGTGTGGCACTTTTCCACCGTACATTAATAACTGCTCCAGATTAATCGTTTTCACAAGGTAAACACACATATTCCTTCTTTGGAAAAGTTTCTACCGCGTCTCTCGCATCGAGAGTAGCCACCATTATTGTATTTACAATTTCCAAATGCAGTGGCGTTGCGTAAGGGACGTCACAGTACATGGCCGATATGATGTATGAAACTGTGCCTCCTGAAACTAGTTTGGGCACAGGCGGAGGAGCAGCTGAGCCCTAGTGGAAACGCCCTGGAGTGGCACAGCAACGCTGAAGTACAGCTAAACATGGCTAGTGGAAACAGGGCATAAGTCCCTTTGAATAACCTGTGCTGCTGAGATTGTATCTGCTGAGCCACTTATTTTAGTATCATCTGCAAATTTGACAAGTTTGCTAACTATCCCAGAGTCCAGATCATTAATATAGATTAGAAAAAGCAAAGGCCCTAGTACTGATCCCTGTGGAACTCCACTAACAACCTCATTTCAGTTAGAAGCAACTCCTCTAATCGACACCCTCTGTTTCCTATACATCAACCAGTTCATAATCCATCTACTTACATTACCCTGAATGCCTACAGCTTCCAGTTTGAGGATCAGTCTTTGGTGTGGAACCTTATCTAAAGCTTTTTGAAAATCTAAGTATATCATATCATATGCTTTCACATGATCTACAGCTGCAGTTGCATGTTCAAAACATTCTAATAAATTAGTAAGACATGATCTGCCTCGTCTAAACCCATGTTGACTATCTCCAAGAATATGGTTTTCATTAAGATGCTCCTCTATTTTCTGTCTAATCACTTTTTCCAACATTTTACAGGTGATGCAGGTGAGACTGATTGGTCTGTAATTTCCTGGCTCAGTTTTGTCCCCTTTCTTGTGGATTGGTATGACATTTGCCGTCTTCCAGTCAGTCGGCACATCCCCTGTCCTAAGTGTCATTTGGAATATTTTAGTTAGTGACCTATAAATAATTTCCCTAATTTCTTTAAGTACTGTTGGAAATATACCATCTGGCCCAGGTGATTTGTTTGATTTTAATTCTGCTAGTCCGTTTAGTACCTCCTCCTCATTTATCCTGATCTCTCTTAGGATTTGACTGGATTGTTTGTTAACCTGTGGCATGTCATCTGTTTTTTCTTTTGTAAAAATCTCTGTGAAATACTAATTTAGAACATTTGCCACATCTTGTTCATTTTCCAAGATACTTCATGACTGCCCTTTATCTGTTTCACTTTTAACTCCTTTATTGACCTCTTGTAGTATTGAAGCTCTTTGCATTAGTTTTAGCTCCATTAGCTCTTTGCTTTCCTGATCCCTTTCTTAAGATCTCTTTGCAGCTCAACATATTCTTTGTATTTTGTTTGGTCTCTATCCATTTTGTATGTGCTATACAACATTTTCTTTCTCTTGATATTTTTTTGCATACTTCTGTTAAACCATTTTGGCCAGTGTTATTGGTCCTCAGTTTGCTAAGTTTTAGTACAAATTGCTCCTGAGCCTCAAGTAGTATATTCTTAAAATATAACCATCCATTTTCAACTGAAACTGTATCCAGTGTGCTCCAGTCTAACTCTTCTAAGTGCCGCCTCATACCTTCAAGGTTTGCTTTTCTAAAATTGTACACCATCGTTTTAAACTTGGTCCTTGTTTTTTGAAAGAATGCCTAGACCATATTGTGATCACAGTATAACCTGCCTCATAGACACATACAATTAAGACAGTTCAAAAAGTCATGTGGTCTTGTTTTGAAACATTAAACACATCCTCTGCAGAGTCATGACCTATCTGACTTGCAAATCATGGAATGTCCCCTAGCTGAGTACTAGATATAGGAGTCCATATTACGTATGTGGTTTCCTCATTTAAAAAGTAAATAATAATAATCAAGATCTAGGAAAATATACACATTAATATTATCATTTGTTACAAAAAATTCCAGCACCAATGATGTCAAACAAACTTCTAAACTGCTCCCTTCCACACCATAGACTTAAGCAGTCTTCTTTTTGAGTAGCAGACACACATCTTTCTTCAGCTCTACATAAATAAGTTTAAATCATATGGGAAGACTCAAGAAGAGACTTTGTAAAAAGTCACATCCAGAACTGCAAGCTCAGACCAAACCCATGTTTTTATTGAAACCTCCACTATTTGTTTTTCTTTTGGCAGTAAACGTAAACCCCATTAATCATGTATGCACATAATGTGACGAATGATACTTCCATGCCAGGGAAACTCTTCCTGAGGTTTCCACTGTTGTGTTTAGTCCTCCCTTTCAGCAGAAAAGAAACACTAGCATGCCCCCAGCATGTGTCATACCTAAATGACAAGACCAGAAAGTCTGGGGTTTTGCGAATCAAAGTAAAAAGTAGTTTGGCTTCAGTAACATTTTATGGTGATGGTCTAGATTAAGACATTAAAGGGTTCATGTAAACCCCTGTAGCATTAATAAAACAGTCAATATCACATGTCAAGATCCCTAAATGATTTAATATAATTTTATATGTATTTAATATATTAATAGCTGTATATCAAGTCTGTTAATTTGTTAGCAAACAAATCACTTATGAAGAACCTCCATACATTAACAAAAGCGACAGATATGAAAAATGGAAGAAGGTGGTCTTAAAAAAAAAAAAAAAAAAAAAAAAAGGCCAACCATATACAATATGTTAGTAAGGGAATCTAGGGATATATTTGTTTCACCTCCTAGAATAGAGCCTAATTTAATATTTTGTTTTAATTTAATGTTTGTTCTGTACAATATATGGGTCGTATGTCTTTTCATCAAGGGGTACATTTCATCACCAGTGTCAGTTCATCACAAATTTGCATATTCATCAGCACTTTATATATTCAGTTACAAACTACACTCACACACTGTCTCTTTTGATTTAGATTGAATATTCTTTAATGACCTGTGACTACGAAGGTTTTTCAACTCCCCAAGAACAAGCAGGAACTAAAGACAGCTGCATTTTACAGGCCTGGCAGAGCATCACCAGGGAAGAAACCCAGCCTCTGGTGATGTCTATGGGTTCCAGACTTCAGGCAGTCAATGACTGCAAAGGATTTGCAACCAAGTATTGAAACTCACAATTTAATTCATGATTATGTTCGTTTGTCCAAATACGTTTGAGACCCTAAAATTGGGAAAAAAAAATCGGAGTAATTCCTACACCGTTCACCCAATTTGGATGTAACTACCCTCAAATTAATGATGAAAGCCTAAACTTAAAGCATATCTTGATTGTTTCCTTTCAAATCCAAATATTTATGTGCCTAACTGTATATATATCTGCTATTAAAATAAATAATAATAATAATAATAATAATAATAATAATAATAATAATAATAATAATATATGAATGATGTATAGAAAATCACGTGTTTCAGGAATCAACACTATTATAACTCTTTCACAATAACTAAAATTATTACAATGCCCAAATTGTCGGCTATATTGTATTCAGTATAGCCTACCGCCTAAACTGCAGGTCTGGCGGTTAGATGAGAAAGTATTTTTAAATCATACATTTTTACAGCTGAAACACCTTAATTCAAATAATTATTAACATATAATTATGGATATGTGGGAGAAATTCACAAATGCAGAAATATTTACTGTTAAATGGGAAAAGCCACACAAAAAGTGCTTATGGTGGTTCTAGTGTTAAATGGTTTTTAATGTTATTTTCTGCTCCTTTTATCTGACGTATTTATGTACTTGAATATGTAATAAAAACTGACTACAACATGCCGGTCTAAAATCTGTGTGTTATTTGTAACTGAATATGCAAATTGCTGATGCATATGCAAATTGCTATTGGACTGACGCCGGTGATGACATGTTCATGATAAGTGCAAGACGAAAAGACAGGATCCCACAACATCCATACGCTACCGTTCAAAAGTTTTAGAACACCTCAAATTTTCCAGTTTTTATTGAAATTTATGCAGTTTAATGTCTCAGTGTACTCTGAAATTAAAACATAGAACAAATAAACAATTGTAGATAAAAAATTAATTATGCAATTGTTTTGTTTAACAAAATTTAACCCCTTAAGCTGACAAACCAAATCCATGTGCTTCTCTATAATCTTTAATCTTTTTCTATTTTTATTTTTTTGTATACCCCCCACAGCCAAGTCCATTGAGGGAAAAATACCGGAAGTAACAATTAGGAGGGATTTTAAAAAGTTGTCGTATACACATTTGGTGCATCAAATGGATACAAAGAAGAGGGTGTATGTCTGATCTCTACCACAGATTAGTCAACATTTCTCATTTCTTCAAATGAGAAAGGGGCAGAAGAACAGTTGTAGCGTTAAGTGGGGGTGTATTTTGATAAGAGCATTCAGAGCTTTAGCTGAAGCTCTGATCTGAAGAAGACCTCTACCCCAAAGTTATCAGATTTCCTGAGCTCATCGGCACATCAACTGTTCTATATCAAAGTGACAGTCTTGGGAGGATGGAACCGAGAATGGGCCCAATGGCTTAGAATCCCTGCTGTGAAAATGTCTGGGGAATATGGCGTGGAGGTCATAAAACTCTTTGAAGTTTGACTTGTATTTGTAGAACAACCCTAAATATCTACACTAACTAAAATATCTAAACCTGACAACTAATACAAACATATATCCCTACGTGTAAATGTGTAAACCCATGGGTATCTCACCTATCTACCCATTTTCCCCTGAACAAAAAGCAATAACAGATTACAATTTTATGAGAACAAAAACAGAGAAGAATACACAAGGTAATTACACAAGAAAAAAAAAACAATCAATCACAAAGGTAATTTTAACACAAAACAAACAGGGTAGCAACACGAAATGGCATTGTGATCTGTCGGCTCTCTCGAAATGGAGAAATGATGGGGTATTGAAACTGTTGTTAGAGACATCGGATTGGAAAGGAACACGGGCACGTAACACTTGGAGAGAAAGAATGTCTTATACTTATCAGATTGTGTCAAAATCAGCAAGACAAGGAAGTAAGAGGGGCAAAGCCTACAATGACCGGAAAACCCATGGTGCTGAACTGCTTCCAGGGAACAAAGTACCTATTCGAAATCTGACACAGAGAGGTGGACCAGGGAAGATACGATCTCACTGGGAAGACCAAGTTTATATACAGGTCAAGAGGAAACACAGTGACAGACCAATGTACGAATTGAAACCAGAGACTGGTAATGGCAGAGTAAGAATTTTGCATCGAAACCTGTTACTGCCCTGTGACTTCCTCCTGCCCGATCAGTCTTCATGCAAGCCACTAAAACAGAAACAAAGACAGAAGGAAGTGGACAAGAAGCAACCACTGCAACCTGGGAGTGAGTCAGATGACGAGGACAACCAATGGGGCTACTTCACATGAACAACACCAACAGAACCTGAGGTTAGTACTGTATTGAATCCTGAGGCAAAGGCTTTTCAACCACAGACTAGAGTGGAGAACCCAGAAGAGGTTGGAGAAATGTATAATTCTTCATTGGAGAGCTCAGTTGATTGACCAGAACTGCATGACATAGAGGAGATAGATCTACAAGACTAAGCAGGGGACAATAGAAGTGAATATGGTGATAGCAGTGAAGGTGAACCGGTCTCATCACCAAGACGAACCTACCTCACACGTTCCAGACAATAACCTTAGACACTGACGTATGGCACCTTAGGTCAACCCACGATGGTGTCAAGAGACTTTGCTTCGCAAGCTGTGTGTTCTAGATCAGGATCCTTTTAAAATATTGCATGGACTGTAATGTTTTAATAGACAGTTTAAAAAATAATTAAATCATTAAAAAAAGATGGTTCAAAAACAGAATAGCTGTAAAAGAAACCAAAATAGTTAAAAACTGTACCAAAAGATCAATTGGACAAGGAAGTTGATAATATAAGTAGTAGGCCGGAATAAACATTAAGTCGTAATCACAGTTCAAGTGATTCTTAATGTAGATTGTGGGTAAAAGTGTTTGTAAGTAACCCACCTGAGTCCAGTTGATTAATCTAAAGTGGAAAACACAAAATCAGAGTGGGCAAAAGGTCCTGAAACGTCCTGAGACAATTAGGTACATAGTGCACGATGGACCTAGTTGTGTACATTAGCAATCAATAAGAAAAGAGAGAATTGTTGTGGAAAGACCTTCTGTAGTGATACAATACACTACAGTAATTGTTCATCTCTGACTCCCAAACACAGGTTAACATTAATGGTAGTACGTACATTACTGGTATAGTGTGCACTGAGAAATGTCAGAACATTATTTTCGAGGGGGAGAGTGTGGGACAAGTGCTTTAAATCACAAGAGAATAAGAGACCCCCCCTTAAATTCTAAATATCAATATAATGTTTCTTTTCTCTTGCTGGGAAATGCAAACTTCAATATTCAGTGTCAGCCAGTAGGTATCAGTAAGGACACCATTGAACTGGTTCTTAGATGCATCACTTCACGTAGTTGTGTCAGTGGTGAAAAACATGGAGGACACCATAGTGCATGAACAGCAACTACACTAAATAAAAGTCAACCTTTTCTTTATTTGCAGGTAAGCTAGCTACTCCGTCTTAACATATATTAAGTATAAGTATTTTAGGAACTAATACGTTATTTTTACATTGTGTTTAGTTTGTGAGAATAAAAACGATTATTTACCTTTATTTTAAACAAGTAATGGGAGTTGCAGTTTCTAATGTGCCTCTGCTATATTTATGTATCGAATTGGTAATGCAAATAATCACAGCATGTGTATTTGTTAGGCAATGTGGCGTCCTGAATAGTATCCTGAAGCTATAGGGAATATGTATTCTATAACAAAAAGGGATATGGATGCTAGATTTATATGTGTATGGCATTTATATACTTATGAATGTATGTTTAATTGAATATAGATTAAACTGATGTTATTAGTTGTAATTGAAACAAAAGAGTAAACAAAGGGAATGTGATTATATTTGTTTAAATGTTTAAATGTTAGTCTTAAGTATATTAATGTCAGTTCAAGGATGAAGGTGAAAAACATGTAGGACACCATAGTGCATGAACGGCAATTACAATAAATATAAATATAGTCCACATCCCCCCAGGATGTCACAATAGGTTTTTTTAGGGGGGGTTTGGTCCTTTTTTCTCAACGTTCATGAATTTGTTTGGCCATATGGCAAATATACCAGCAGGAAACCATTAAATAATATATATGAATCACAGGAAAAAAAAACACAATTTCGACTAACTAATAAGGTGTAACTAATATTTACCTTTAATTTAGTCTTGTTTCTTTAACACATTTCTATCTAGTACAGTCAGGCTAGGCGTTTCTGCATGAAAACATCCTAACTGGATGGCTTAGCCTAGGCTACTTCATGAACAGTTACAACTATGAAGAATGCAGGTCAGAAGAAGCATGACTTCAAAAGAGAAACCATCGGGCACTCTAATTTGCCCCATTATCATTAAAAAAAAATACAAAGAGACAGAATTCGGTGAGTTTGGGCAGCATTGGGATATCTGTGTTTTATTATGATCTGTATTAAACATTTGTGTAAAACCATATATTTTTCAATATAATCAATTTAATGTAATTCTAAATGGAAAACATCACATACCAAACAGGCTCGAAGTTGGGTGATTACAGCAGCCTACTTGCAAGGCCAGGCTAATTTTCATTACGCTACTCGGCTGATCTAAATACAGTGAATGAGGATGTGATGCGATTGAGTGACAATACTGGTTTCAGCAGACATACAGGGCTTATAAACCATGTTGATCATACCATAAAGTTCAAAACATGTACTTGTTCTGAGTTTGTTAAACTATTTTAAGAAGGAATTCACCACCATTTCTAAAATGCATGTTTCTGAACCATCACAAAGTGGGGGGTAAAGTTGGATGATGGCGATTCTTAGGAAGAATGGAGATTTTTACATTGACTGAACGTCATGAGCCATTTTGATTCATTCCCATGTGAATGAAATAAGAGCTGCTTGAATGTCAGATGTGTTACCATCTTGGACCTGTACAATGGTTACTGGCACTGCGTTCGAGAAGCTACACAGCATTTCACATGTTTTTGCAATTCGATAAGATAAGATTTGGACTACATGGTGCCCCAGTCATGTTCACATCACCCTTGGAGATTGAATTTTTGGGCAACGATTCTGATATTCCAGAGATATTGTAAGGTAGTGCTATAACAAAAAAAAATAGGGAATTTAAATATATTACTCAGATCAGATATATTTGTATTATCTTTTCATTTATCTGTATTGTCTCTTTCCTAGACTTGCAACTTTACATTTTCAGTGCCTTATTGAAAATGAGGAAGAAAATCAACTCTCCAAAAAGGCTATAAAATTCACCTGCAAGTGCAGTAACTTAATTAGTACAATAAACACTTCTAAATAAATATTTTCTAATGTAATTATTATTGGAACGCCACTGATTACCATGGGTCATTTATGTAAATCAGGTGCATGGTCTATTTCAAATGTTTATCCAAAAGAAATATATTATATTAAGCCTTGACTAAGAACAAGACCATGTCTGTCTTTCTTCGCAGCAGAAGAGAGGAAAATATACTGGCCATTCTGTTCAAAGATCATTTCCATTTCATATAATCAAATGATGTGTGTAACAGGTTCAGCTACAGAACATCTGGAAATACCTATTTTCCAGATGAAACTTTCTCTACAGAAAAGAGCAGCTTTATAAGCAGTAAAAGATGAGTAACCTACTTTTCAACCAACTAGGTTTTCAAAAAACCCTTTATGACCTAGTTTATAATTACCAGGATTCCTATTACTGTATCAATGTAATTTAATAGCCAATTGTTTTGCATTGGAAAAAAAATAGTTTAAATACCAGGGTACAACTGCAAATCTAGTGTATGTAACCTTTGCATAGTAAAGGAAATTGTGATTTTTTTAAATGTAAAAGTTTACCATTCTTGGACAATCCTAGCCTCGTGGCATGGAGCATTATCCTACTGAAAGAACCGATTTGCAGATGGATACATGGCTGCCAAGAAGGGATGCACCTGATCGGCAATGATGTTCAGATATGCAGTGGCATTCAGTCGGTACTCCACTTGTATGAACATAGCCAATGTGTGACATGAAGACACCCCCTGCACACCAACACGAGCCATAATTGTTGACACCGGGCAGAATGGATCAATGGATCCATGGACTCCTGCATTTTTCCCCATATCTTGGTCCTTCCATCAGCATAAAACAGCAGAAACCAAGATTCATCAGACCAGTCAATGTTTTTCCAATCCACCATTGTCCAGTGTTTGTGTTCCTAAGCCCACTGCAACCACAGTTTCTTGTCTTTTGCTGAAAGGAGTGGTACTCGGTTAGGTCATTGACTGCCATACCCCATCTCTTTCGGCACCACTGTTGTGTTCAGTTGTTATTTGATTGACTGTAGGCTGTCTGTTACTCTACATAAGTAGTGTCAGCCTCCATTGGCCTCTTTCATCATCAAGCGGTTTCCAACCACAGGATTGCCGTTGGCTGGATGTTTTTTAGGTGGTGGACCATTCATACATCATGACACTGTTGTGCTTGAAAACCCCAGCAGGGTTGCTGTTCTTACATTCTCATACCAGTGCTCCTGGTATCATCTATCACCACCCATTCAAAGTCACTTAAATCTTTCATCTTGACCATTCTCCCTCTGAATTGACACACACACAATCCCTAGGTACCTGTCTACCTGCTTCTGTACACATGATGCCAACACTGACTACACAGTCTATTTAATGGGAAGGGAAGGTGTACCTAATAAAGTGGCCTCCAAACATACCCAAGTTCTGGGTGCCATAGTGTGAAGGTGGTTCCCAAGTGGGGCAGTGATCTGGCAGCTTGGCCTTATGGTAACAATACTTTGAGAAACACTGACTTAGATATTTCCTTCAGTTAATTGTAGAAAAGTTGGAAGTATTGAATGACTTCCCTGTCAACTAGACAAAGTGGCAAGTCAGATCATTATATCAGGGACTATCATCATTGTATCCCTCATTTTACTGACATTGTAACATCAGACAATAATCTTATGCTAACTTAAGGACAGTGTATCATCTGATCAAGAAAAACAAAAGGTAGAATTGTAGAATTCAAAAGATTATCCACACTGAAGAGAATTAAAACCTTCTAAAGGAACACAATGTTGCAGGATCGACTCATTGGCCATGATATCAACAGAACAAAAATGTTGTGCCACTGAGTTTTTTCAGATGCTTAACTTTTCTCTGCGTATTATTAATATTGCAGAAATTCAGTGTACAGTGTATCTACAAGCATATATAATTGTTGAATCTAATAATAAGGTGCATATTGAATATTTTGCATTAGCATCTGCTGCCATCAGATGTTTAACGGATTTACACATGCTAATCATTGCAAAACACCCTTCAAACATAGCACATACTGGTTAAAATGCATGAAGAAAGCAAAGGAAATAGAGGTAAGTGAGCATTTCTATGATGGTGATGTTGATTTGTTTATTAATTTTGTTTGGATTCTGTGTTTTGTTTTACATAATTGCAATAAAAAAGTCTATTTTGTTAGTGCACCTCAATATAGAAGATCTGTTTATTTTATTTTGTTGGGGTTCAAGGAGTACCTTATTACAGGAGCAAGTAGGAGAGAGAGAGATACCTTTGCATGCAGTGTAATTCACAAAGCAAATCAAAAGCAAAACAATAGAAAACAACAAAACAAATCACAAATCAAAATTATCTAAATTGAAATGCTAATTTTCCTCAATTTCCATTTCTTTCCTTTCCATTACTTTACTTTTGTTTCCTCGTGCTTTTTCATGCTTGCATGTTAGGGGGTGTTTCACAATGATTAGTATGTGCAAATCCGGTAGATGGCAGCCAGTACTAATGCAAAGTGTTTATAATATCCAATGCCAACATATAGCTTCCCCTGGAACTGTACAGGCTTTCTAATTCAAGTTCTAAATCAGGATGTACAGCTGTACCCATTTGAGCCCAGGCTGCAGCGGACGTACCGGTACAGACATACATTCCAAAGGGTTAAAGCCAGTGTCTTACAGTATGTTGTTAACTGGGATATGCAAATGTATGTATTTATGTATGTATGAAATGTATTCATTTCCCATCCCCATGACTTTTTAAAAACAATCATTAATGCTGTGCAATGCATAACATTGAAAATATGCTCTGCCAAAACCGTTCCTTCTTAAAATATATTTTTTTAGATCATCACCCCACTGATATATATTTTTACCAGTTGCTACATGTATACAATCTTTAATTAGGTATTGAGCACCAAATGATTTATGTTTTAGATATTAAATATTAGTTGAGAACTGATTAATTCTATAGAAACCTAAAGATTCCAGTTTATTTAACTGACTTAATACAGGGTGCATGTAAATGTTTGATTGCAACTCCATTGATTTCTATGTGCTGTATCCTGAAAGCAAACATAATGCAGAAACTGTAGCTGACCAACAGGAGCATGGAAGATGTATGCTCAGAATAATAAGAAGAGACAGAGGATGAAACAAATGGGTTAGAGCTCAATAGGAGTGGGTGACATTATTACAGGAATAAAGAGGGTACAATGGCAATATGCCAGACACTGAACAGGGAGAACAGATCACTGAACCAAGGGAGTACTGGCCTGGGTCCCAAGAGAAAGATACAAAAACAAACCAATCAGGGACATCCTGCAAAATGGTGAGATGAAATCAAGAAGTTTGCAGGAGCAAATTGGAAGCCCAAAACAGACGTCTATGAAATAATTAAATAATATAGAGCAGTGTTTTCCATGTTTCTGACAAAATTAAACAAAGATTGGTGTGCCACAATATATTCAGTTACGTTGGTGTGTCACAATATATTCAAAGCTACATTGGTGTGCCACATTACATTACATTACATCAAAAGTTGGAAAATCTAATTTGAACTTTTAAATCTTAACTCCATACAGGGATGAGAAACAATTTATTCATTTATTTATTCATGAACATTTCCTAAAAATATAAAAATCTTAATTTAGTACTGAACTTTAAATTAATTAGCACAACACCTAACCAAAAACAATATTTCAACTTAGACCCACACAAATCTATAGCTCATTCAGTTAATTCAGTTAAACTCCTTACCTTAAAAAGCTTATGTTTATGGGGATTCTAACCCTAACCCTACCCTGGATCAGACTGTAATCACAATGTGATCAGTAAACTTCATGCAAAATCTAGCTATTTAATGGAGCCTTGATAATGATTATGGAGGGGGCGGGTGGGATAGGTTATTGTGCAACAAAAGTGAATTTTAAGTGTGCTTTTTTTTTTTTGTCAAGTCTTCTGTACATATTTAAGATGTGCATCTCAAAATATGAACCTTATATATGACCAAAATCACTTGTTGATCTCACATACTCTAGAGAACATAGTGTGTCAGCAACTCTATTTTAAGCCCATGTGCAAACAAGTATTATCTGCCAGTCAAATCAGGATACAAAATAACAATGCCTCCACCAAGATGTTTTCTCAACCAATGAATCAATCAATTAATAAAGGGGTGAATTTTAGATTTTTATCAAATGAAAAAGACTATGCATTGAAATAGTTTTTGAGATCCATGTTTAGTAATTTGTAGTTACCACTTTAATTGTATTAATATTGCCCAGAAAGCAGTCAAGATATGTACATTATATTTGTATATGTGTAGTGAAAATAATTCCCTCTCTGTTTATTAGTCTGTGAAAAATATTAGAATTATAATGTACATATATATATTTTTTTTGTTAGATCCAAATATTTTTCCCACTCTTTCCTTGGTCTCGGAACTGTTTTTTAGCAGTGCTATCCTTTTAAATTGTCTACTGTATTCAAGCCACCTGTTCAGATTAAATAGATTTAATTTACATTAAAAGGCACATTTTTATTTGATATGTATTATATATAAACACAGTTTAAGCCATATCAAACAAGAAACAGCCACTCTGTGTAGATGAATTAAACTCAATCCTATTTATTTAACCTCAGTAGTGGCAAGGTTACTTTTCAGCATTAAATGATATGTTAAGTGCTTGAATGCTTTTTTCGTTGGATATTTAACTGCAGAGTAAGCACTGTCTTTTTAGTTGCCACCAGGAGGTACTTCTAAGATTACAAAAATCATGTCACTGGGGAAAGCTTGAATCACTGTACAGTTTTCAATTCAGAAGAGCATAAATGGGGCCAAACATATTCATTATTGCTATCAATGAAAACATTGTTACCTAAGCATATCCCATATCACTGCCGAAGCGCTCCATGCTGTTTATTCAGATGTAATGAAGTACTAAGGGAAATGCAGTGTTAGTCTTATGATTTTGCTGATAATGGAGTTTATCAAATTGTATGGGTAATGTATACAGTGCTTTGCAATAGTATTCAGACCCTTCCTATGGTGTCCCATTTTGTGAAATTACAAAATTATGCATATACATAACTGAGTAATAGGTTGCAGTATATGTAAAAAAACTAAAGAGAAGCATCTGACATAGGTTGATTGCATATGTATTCAGACCTGTCAACTCAGTATTTGGTGGAAGCACCTTTGGCAGCAATTACAGCCACAAGTCTTTTTGGGTAAGTCTACCAAGTTGCAAACTGACTTGGCACAATTCTTGCCCATTCTTTTGTCAGACAGAAGTTGCTTGAGAATCACTTAAGGACAGCGGTTTCAAGTCTTTCCACAGATACTTCATAGGATTCATAGATCTATCACAATTGTATTTATGGATGTCTGTGTAAAGTTTCTTGCTGATATAACTTGTGTATCCAGTTTATGATTTAAATTTGTAAATTATTTAACAGATGTATGGTGTTGTCAGTGTGCCTCCTGGGTTCAAAAGACCTGCAATTCAATTGTTCAACAAAGGTGAGTTATGACTGCATTTAATTTAAAAAATATTGTACTGTACTGTAGAATTGAAAAGCCTAAGTTAAATTGTACATTGCACAGTGATTCAGATTAATAAAGAAGACGGTCTTGCATATTAAAGTTATTTTCTTCAAAGATTACTTGAGGCAAGTTGGTTCCCAATTGTTTCAAAAGTGGATTGAGGTTTAGAAACATTCACAATGAATTAGATAGTGATTACATTTTATATTTACATATAATATAGATGACGATTTTTAAATGTATAATATAAACTGACATTAGCAGTGTTTACATTCAAATTTCAATAATGCCAAATCTTGTGATTTAAGAGACAAAGGTTGAATTATGACTGTGGTCTGGCATAGATGAATGTGTATTATTTTAGTCCAGGTAGGCTTGCCATAGTTTAAAGGGATTCCATTGCTATACAAGCTCTGCTGTTGTCATTCAGGTTGCTCTTAGAATGCCCTTCAAGTTGAATGATAAACTATATCTACCAGGTAAATAGTAGCACTAAACACCTGCAAATGGATAGAAACTGAAAAAGAGAGAAAAATATTGATCATATATTATGGTCATTGTGTTTTTATTCAATTTTGTAATTAATTCAGGTGGAATTAGGCAGTTCAAAGCACATCAGACTTAAATTTCCCCCCAGTGCCTCAGCATTACTAAGAGCAGTACAGCAAACCCATCTGGACAAAAATGTTAAGTGTTGTTAATGTGTATCACTTAAAATGACAGGTTGCACATGCACAGCCACAGTAAGTGCAAACAGCTCTCCTTATCTGAAGCATAGTGAGGAGGATGGAAAGCCATAAACTCCACCATCTGATTGACATGGAAGGGGGAGATCACCTCAGAAAAGCAAGGTTTGATTGTAACGAAATTCTGGAGCCATTGGCAGAAAAGCGAACACATGAAAGATGCACGTACAGATTTTGTGGAGAAGTGTGAGAGAATGCTATGAACAACTAAAGTATTTAATTGCATTGTCTGTGCTTGGCAAAATAATGTAATGTTTTCCATTCATATTCTGATTATGTTAAGGCTGGGATTAAATCAAAACTTTGACCCACCTGCTAATAGAAAACTACAGAACTGTACTCAGTTGCAGCATTGTGTATAGTAAGATGCCACTTTCTTCTAATCATAACTGTTACCACTATGATGTACAGGTTTGTAGTTTTCTAATAGCGGGTGGGCCAAAGTTTTGATTTAATCTGGCCCTAAATCTGTTTAACACTAGAATTGCCAGATTTATTGGCATAACTACAACTGCCACAAGCCGTCAATCTGACAACCATATTACAAACAGCATACATATTAAAGGGTTAATATGAATGATCAATGTTTTTCTTTAAAATGTATACCATTGCTTTTTAATATGAATGATCGATACTTTTCTGAATCAATTTATAACTTTTTTGAAATGCGTTTTTCTGGATTTTTTTGTTGTTATTCTGTCTCTCACTGTTAAAATACACCTACCATTAAAATTATAGACTGATCATTTCTTTGTCAGTGGGCAAATGTACAAAATCAGCAGGGGATCAAATACTTTTTTCCCTCACTGTATAATCATTACTTTTATTCTATGTGTGAGATTACTTTAATGGAATTGCAAAATCACAACCATGGGGCAGGTGACAGGGTCATTTAATCTGTCCAGATAATACGTCTGAAACCCAAAGTTAAAGCAGAGCCGGGTCCAGATGCCACTGCGTCCTGTGTGCTTGAGACAGGAGGTCCACAGACAGAGGACCCTTTCAAGGCTCCACACACAGAAGTAGAACAAGTGCTGAGCTAACCATAACCTAACTATGGAGCTAACCATGGTGTCTAGTTGCAACCAGGGAGCCCAAGGAGCATCCTATGGACCAAGTGCCATGCCACTGAGACTCTGCCAGGATTGTTCAGCAGCATAGTTGCCTGATCCTCAGCGTAGGCCTTCTGCAGAAGGTCCTCAGTTACATTATACTGCTTGTTAGTGGTAGGCAAAGTGATGGGGCTCTACTGACACAGGTGGAAGAGACACCATGGCCACTATTGATGAGTCTATGACGGGAAACAGTGTTAGGCCAACCTTTTGTGTCGTTCTGTAATAACCAGAAGTCACCATGAAAAATCACAAGCATTAGAGCCCGATTGTTAAGAAAATCTGTAAACTTAATAATAATATGTATTATTAACCATTACAAACAAGCGATCAAGTACTTAAAATAATTATTATTCAGGCAGTGTATAAATGGGATTTTTGCAGATAAAATCACAGATCCAGTGAACAGAAAAAGAGGCTGGGTGGATAAAGCAGGTAAGGGGGACAGCTTGCCTGAGTGACATCGCACAAGGGCCTATTGGCAACTTTGATATTAAATAATTCACAAAATCTGCTGCAAACACAACTTCTGTTTGCAAACACCCTCTGGGTTTTATTCTGTACTTGAAAGATAACAATATTTGGCAAGACAGACTTTGTGAAAACGAAGCCATTGACAGCACAACACAGCACAGCTTTTTCACCTCAAATCGTATCAGTTTGACCTAGTGAAATCTGTCATTCGGACAGTTTTGTATTAATCAGTCAGCTCCAGATATATTACACAGCATTTTAAAAAGGACTGTTTTATCTGACTGGGAATACATGTCTACACAGAGATCATAGATTATATTGTGAGTGACTATTGCTGAAGTAACAAATAACATACTCTAATACTAATAATACAACTATTAATAATATCCTAAAGTCAAACTGACAGATTGTTTGTTTCAGCCCACATGAAAAAATAGGTCCGAGTTTCTCGGGAACAATTAAATTTGGTATTTTTATTGAGCTTTTGACTGACAGAATCAGCATGACATTTTGTGCCCATCAGCAATAACTTTGGCTTATGAGATGGCAGGTTTTGTCTGGTAAGCATTAAGGTTTTATGAAAGGTCTTAATTTCAGATTCCATGAGCAGTCTTTACTGTATCCAAGGTCTGCACATTGTATCTACAGTTTAGTAGTGGATAATTTCATCCCTTGTTTGGCCAAAGTTGCACAGAACAAGTTTTTATAGGACAGCAAAATTCTAATTCTAATGCCATTCTCCACATATTAAGGTGGATGATAATGGTCTGTATCATACCTGTGACTATACACCCCATTTTGTATGGGTCTTCAGAAATCCTACAGACATGGACGACACAAAACAAAGCAGCAGTTCTGGCCAGAGGAGGCCAACATTTCCTGGCTGGCTGTGCAGTACGTTTCCCACGATGACATCCTGAGCAACCTTAGTGCAGCTCAGGCGACCCAGGAGAAGGCATGGATGGCTGTGACCAATGCTGTTTGCAGTTGGGGAACACAACAGGTGGGTCGCGGATGTAAAGAAGAGAGTCAGTGGCCTCCGCGTCCTCACCATGGAGCACCTGACTGCTCTCTGCTGGGAGCAGCAAGGTACTGAGAGAGGACCCTCCTCTGAGCTACCACTGCACCCACAGGAGCAAGTGTTGGCTGCCTCTTTTGGGACCATCTCCATCTATGGGATGGAGGGTGGCATGGAATCAGGAATCTGGACCGAATTTGTACATTGCTGATTTGTTTCATATCCTGTCAGCATATCTTTGCCTGTGTCAGGGATGCTGTTGCCAGGTGTACAGTACATCATTACTGTCCAAATGTTGATAGACACGCTGCATGCTACTATCCATGTTTCACATTTATTTAATTTATTTATTGCCATTCAGCCAAAAAAAAAGACTCTTAGGAATTTGTTCTAGTGCAGACTTCCCATTGTTGAGTGTGTGCTGTGCGCTGGAATGGTGCTATGCGCCAAGTTAACGCCATCCTTTTCTAAGCCTGATTTTGCACATCACAAACATTTTTTGTGCAGCACAAACCTATGAATATAACAGGATTACACATAATTTCAGCCACTCACCCCATATTGCGCCATGTATGCAGTTAATTTGTGCACTGTGCAGAATGGATTGTGCCACGCAAAACAAGGTTAAAAATGTGACAAATAATGCTATTTGCATGCATACCTCTCTTCTGGGTGTGCAAACCTTTTGGATATTGGTGGGTGTTTTCTTTGAAAGGGATTGCTTGTAGATGCTCATGAGCTACAAGACCCATACTTGTATGCATTTGGGCACGTAGGGATTTTTCTTTTTAATTTTTTAAATAAGATTTTCGAAGACAAATAAAATTATAGGCATGTGTTTATGCGTACATTTTGATTTTAACTCAGAGTATATATAATGCTTGCACCAGAAAAAAGAAGTGCACGTTTCATATGTTTAAAATAAAAGCATAGTCTTTGGTCATGCAAATACAAATTAACTGTTGGCAGCTAACCTGGGAAACCTAAAATAACCTTGGACTCAAACCTGGAAAGACTGCAGTGTGTCAGGCAATATATTACCCTCATGCCACATGTCAGTTAGCCAACATAAAAACATCAGAAAGGTTTTTTTGGTTTGTAACAGACAGAACCTTATAGGTCTGACTTTTTTTTCCTTTCAGCAAAATAAACAAATACATAAAGGCTTTGCAAATTACAAGAACATGTGCAGTGTGAAAATCTGCATGTTTGGGGAACCTCCTATATTAGATGTCGTTGCATAAAGACAGTTACTCATTTGTTCTACTGTTGTATATGGTGAGATTACATTTTAAAACAGCTTAAAGGTAGCTGAAAATAAATAATACAAATTGTTTCTCTTATGTTTCCAAGAAATCTTGTGGTTTCTGGTAGTAAAAATAATTAATTATGTGGGTCATTTAAGATTATTATACATTATACACTCACCTAAAGGATTATTAGGAACACCTGTTCAATTTCTCATTAATGCAATTATCTAACCAACCAATCACATGGCAGTTGCTTCAATGCATTTAGGGGTGTGGTCCTGGTCAAGACAATCTCCTGAACTCCAAACTGAATGTCTGAATGGGAAAGAAAGGTGATTTAAGCAATTTTGAGCGTGGCATGGTTGTTGGTGCCAGACGGGCCGGTCTGAGTATTTCACAATCTGCTCAGTTACTGGGATTTTCACGCACAACCATTTCTAGGGTTTACAAAGAATGGTGTGAAAAGGGAAAAACATCCAGTATGTGGCAGTCCTGTGGGCGAAAATGCCTTGTTGATGCTAGAGGTCAGAGGAGAATGGGCTGACTGATTCAAGCTGATAGAAGAGCAACTTTGACTGAAATAACCACTCGTTACAACCGAGGTATGCAGCAAAGCATTTGTGAAGCCACAACACGTACAACCTTGAGGCGGATGGGCTACAACAGCAGAAGACCCCACCGGGTACCACTCATCTCCACTACAAATAGGAAAAAGAGGCTACAATTTGCACAAGCTCACCAAAATTGGACAGTTGAAGACTGGAAAAATGTTGCCTGGTCTGATGAGTCTCGATTTCTGTTGAGACATTCAGATGGTAGAGTCAGAATTTGGCGTAAACAGAATGAGAACATGGATCCATCATGCCTTGTTACCACTGTGCAGGCTGGTGGTGGTGGTGTAATGGTGTGGGGGATGTTTTCTTGGCACACTTTAGGCCCCTTAGTGCCAATTGGGCATTGTTTAAATGCCACGGCCTACCTGAGCATTGTTTCTGACCATGTCCATCCCTTTATGACCGCCATGTACCCATCCTCTGATGGCTACTTCCAGCAGGATAATGCACCATGTCACAAAGGTCGAATCATTTCAAATTGGTTTCTTGAACATGACAATGAGATCACTGCACTAAACTGGCCCCCACAGTCACCAGATCTCAACCCAATAGAGCATCTTTGGGATGTGGTGGAACGGGAGCTTCATGCCCTGGATGTGCATCCCACAAATCTCCACCAACTACAAGATGCTATCCTATCAATATGGGCCAACATTTCTAAAGAATGCTTTCAGCACCTTGTTGAATCAATGCCACGTAGAATTAAGGCAGTTCTGAAGGCGAAAGGGGGTCAAACACAGTATTAGTATGGTGTTCCTAATAATCCTTTAGGTGAGTGTACATATGCTTACATTTCATTGCCCATTAGAAAATAAACAAATGGTAAAGATGTATTATTACTTAAGCAATATATTTTTAGGGAATGGCTGAAGGGGTCATAAAAATGTAATGTATTTTTTCCAGTCAGACAAATTTCATCATCATTCTAAGGAAAATCAAGAATTAAATATATCATGTATTCTGTGTTTCAAATTGTTTGTAAGACATTTTCTGAATATTTCTCTCTTTGATCTGTGAAGACAATAGTTATCTATGATCTTAAAAACAAATAAGTTCAGTGAGGTATTTGTGAGGTAAGTTGTAGCAATTGATTTCGGAGGACTGGAGTAAAGGTTTTAAAAATGTCTAAAGAAAGAAAACAGTAATTCCGTTTCCACTGGTCCTGGATGCTTAAATGGGTGTTTCCACTGGCTTGAGCATCCAGACACGTCCAGGTTATCTTTCGAGTTAGAAGCACTGCCCGAGGGGGAGGGGTTTTCACCACGCATTTGCTAGAACGTATCGAAGACATTTGTCTATCAAAGCTGCCATTGGCCCCTGTACCCGTCACTCAAACAGGATCCTACCGCTTCCTGTTTGTATAAAAGACTTCCTCTTTTTGCCGGGAGCTTGAACTCCTGTGGGACCTTTGGGCAGTGCTTCTTTTCTCAGATAACCACGGTTGGAATGTTGGAATTATGGAATGTATTATTATTTTTTATTAATTGTCATGAGCGCTGTTCTGTCACCGTCAAGTCAATACTTTCTCCATCTCAAAACACTGCACTGCATGCAGTTTCAGTTCTTTCAGCCCACTGTTAACATCTTCATCTTGCTCCAGGCTTCCCCCAATATATCCAGGAGGAAGAAGAAGAAGAAGAAGCCCATTCCTACTCTACTTGTGCTGGACCCATTAATTGGGGAGATAGAAGTGGAGGTGCACCTTTTAAGGCAATTGCAATAATCAGATATCAAACAAACACTCAAAGAAAGTAAATTAATGAACCATGAATAAGAAGCTTAACTTGTAAATGTATCAGAAACACAATTGTCCATCCTTGCTAGGCATTGTTGAGCTCGATTTGGAGTGGTTTCTTGGCATTTTGAGCACCGTTAATCAGTGAATTTAATTAATTTTACATTTTGATTCTTTATATTAACCTGACATATGTGATCTTCTAATACTAGTTGTAATGCTGGTACAGTAAATGAAATCTACACTCATTATATTTCAAAATACACAGTTTTGTTCTTCTAAACCCTTTCAGCTCCCAAGGGCCTAAGTGGCCATTCCATATTAATATAATTACCCTCAAACATAGCAGGATTAAGTTTTTCTGAAACATGTCTGTAAATTTCTAAACATCTCTACCATGGATGTTAAAAAAACAACAATATGCTATACAGGTGATGGAAACACTGCTATTCACAACTCTAAAAGAGTATTCATGACCCACTATCAAACTATGTAATTTTCTAAAATGGAATCACCATTATTTTTTACCAAAATTGTGTTGAACCTATTAATTAATTTACTTTTGGTTGTCAATAGCCATACAATCTAAACCTTTGATAGTATTAAGGAAAGCCTTATTTATGACAAGGTCATTAATAAATTACTTAATGTATATAAGGAGTACTTATGAAGTGGGAGGTCCTGTCATTACAATCATCTTCTGGCTGAGTAAACTACCATTTGCAATTAGAAATTCACTAACATTAAGAACAAATCCTACTGAGACTAAATAAAAAAATAATTATTATTATTATTGGATGTTTGCAGCTTGTTTCCATACCTTTCTTTTTCTAGGTTTTCAGAACATTATAGTTGTTGATAACGTGTTTTAGAGAATTTGGAATTTTGATTTTATGTGACAGCTTTTCAACTTGAACTTTCAACTTTCAACATGAACTCTGTACTGTTTTGGGATTTTCTTAAACCATTTTAAACCGTAACAATTAATACGTGCTGCCCCATGCACCATTATTCCTCTTGTTTATCAGCTGCCATGGACTCCTTCATTGTTAAAATACTACAAATTGAAAATGTCATAAACATATGATGGAATGACTTTTAAAAGTAAACAGTTTTTTTCACCCATTTTTTAAATTTTTTTGCATGGATGGAGTTTCTCAATCAAGTGGATAATAAAGTTTATAACAAGATTTTCATATTACTTATTTTCATATTACAGTTAAAAATTAATGCAATACCTTACTTGACTAAACTGCATTTCCACCATAAAGCCCAAGTCTGTGTGAATTATGAAGTTATCATTGTATATTACATGAATAATAATTAATTCCCCAGCCCATTATTATTTTTTATATGTAATGATTTTGTAAAACACAAACTAATTATTTTTTTTCCCAAGTCTTTCAATCCATCACAGTAGGATTCAAAATTCATTTTGAGTAAATTTGTCTATTTATTGTAGCATTTTCACTGAATGTTGGTGTTTCTTTACAAAGGGGGAAATATTTTTTGATATTCCATAAACTGATGACTTTCCTGGAAGAATGACAATGACTTGAGAGCTACATACATTATATGGCATTGATTTCTACCAATTTTCTTGGAAATTATTTTAACTGAACCTGAGAGGTTAAACAGACATATGCAGACAGTTATTTGTACTCCTCACCTCTTACTATATTATAGGCTTATAAAATATTTGTTGTAATTAAGGAAAGGATATACATTTTAACCATTGTATAACAGATTTGTTTACTGCATACACTGTTAGTTAACAAAAATGATTAGCTGACAATTAATAACAGAAATGCTCGAGGCCAAAGCAAGTTTGATATAACGCGATTTCAACAAAGAGGAACATGGGCCACTTTGTCACTTAACCAACTATGTTATACATAGATTGCTAAGTAATATGAACTGTTAACTATTAAATACTTTGAAAACATTTTGGAGATGGGAGTTAAAAAAGGCAAAGAAGGAATGAAATTAAGCAAGAAAAGGTAAAGTGATCAATGGATTTAAACTGTCAATGTTACAACTTCAATTAACACTTGCAGACAAGACTATTTTGTATGCAATGAAGATCGGAGTGAAAGTTTGTTATATCAGATCACATTACATCAGGGTAGAGGTGTATTAATCAAATTATAACTAAGGCCAAGTTAACCACAAAATATTTTTTAATTTTGCATGCTTGCACAGAATGCAGTCAAGCTTCAGTAATGCACCACTAAATGTGAAACCCACCTTCTCAGATGTAGAAGCCTTTAGCACTAAGGAAGCTCCATTATTATATGTTGCTGAAGGGTACCGAAACATTCTTGTCCTGACAAAATAGAACATGATGTGTACCGTGGTTAACATTTTTATCAAAAGCACCGTGTTTAAGCTATGAAAAATAAAACAATGTAATATTTTCACTATTATTGAACTTTTGCTTTCTGGACTCATGTAGCCACATTTCCTGTATTTTCCTGCCAAGATCCATTTAATTTATGTTGATTGGCTTTCACTCAGCTCTTACATGCAGAAATTCTATACTAAACAAATGGAAAATATTTATCTTATAAATGAAAACCATGGTAAGTTTCCTGCTTTAATCCTAAAATGTAGAAAAGACGTGAGTTGTACATATCATGACCCGAGAAGTCATTGCCAAATGGAAGTATATATATATATATATATATATATATATATATATATATATATCTTATCTAATTAAAGACCTCCTCTGAACTTTTTATTTTTGCTTGGTGGTTTTTGATGTGCAATTCCCAACCAGGTGCAATCATCTTAAACCAATTTATCAATCATGACAAATTCACAAATGACTGATTTTCTAAATGCTTGGCAAAAATAGGGCAACGTCAAGCCTAGCCATTGATAAATGCATTTGGTGTTGTAATGGTTGGCACCATGATTTATATATCAGCCTAGTGAAAACTACAGATTCCAGCTGATTGAGTTCTGACAGGAAGTGTGTAAACATTTGACTGCCACTCCATTGATTTCTAAGAGAGAGAGAAAAGTAGAATGGGTTGCAAATATAGAAATCTGTATTGATCAGAAAGTCCACAATCTGAGTTCAACTATCACCGGGCAGTGAAAATAGATGTGTCTTCAGTTCAGAGTTTAAAAAGGAAAGGGGCCTCTTCGACACAAGTTGGCAAAGAGTTGCATGACAAGAGGGAACTACAGCTGAACCAGCAGTCACTGTACCTCTCATAGGCATGTCAGCAGGCAACTCACACATTGAACTTTGTGAGAGTCAAGTGTGTCCTTGAAGGCAAGGATAGCAATATGTACAATTATAGTGCCACCTTGGATTAAAAAACAAAAACTGCTTAATATCAGATATATTCCAATTACATTATTGTTTACCTTCACTTAAAAACTACATGCAAGTGACTGTGTCCTCTAGCTTTACTATAGTTTTCTTTGGATGAGGATGTGGTATAAGTTCATGCAGTGATTTGTTACAGCCTTAAATCAACTGAATCACTGTGGAAAAATATAGAGCAAGCAGATGTTCAGTATATATAAAATTAAGTGTAAATATGATTATGTAGGGCAATAGTTTGAAGAGAATTATGCTGGGAAATATTCCTATTTGTTTAAACATTATATTAATGCACATGTGTGTACAAATGCCCATCAGAAATCAGGCCAGGTATGTTTTTAAACCATTGTGGATCCAATCACTTCACAAGCTCAAGAGATGGATGTTTTCTAAAGGAAAAGCTCTGTTTCACATAAAAAATCATGTAGACTTTTTACAAGAGAATGGTGCGTCACTGACCTGTGTGTGGACTTAGTTTGAACAAGTCACACACTATTGAGACAAGTACATTTACAATTCTTCAGTCCATGTATTTTTTTAATTGCTGGAGAGACAGGCATCAATATTTGTTTTTCAGAAGCTCAATAATTTTATAATAACATAATTTAATAATTCAAATTTTGAAAAAAAAAGGTTACGACATAAATACAAAGTGCATATAAATGCCCTCTGTCTGGCCAAAGAAAATGGTGGAAAATGACTAGCAGGTGCTGTTATTTCCTGAGTTACATACATTGCTGCAAGGGCAATTTTTATTTTATTTCAGAAGCAAAGTTATATGTGTTTTGTACTTCTACAAAATGTATTGAGAAAGCATTTTATCAACAACTGTGGAACTCTCAAAATAGTTTTGTATGGGTAAACACTGATGATTAATGTATCTCCTTGTTTTATTATGTTTCATAGCTTTTCTATTCTAAAATGTATTCTAATTTCATGACAATAAGTAATCTATGTACAGGTTAACAAGCTGTTTAGTATAATGATACTGAGCTAATAAAGAAATAAATCAGGAGAGATATATTCTCATTGAAATCTTCACAATATACTAAATCCTTCCCATTCATTCATTAAATAATGTCCATGAGATATTAAATTGTTCCCATGAGATTTATTTTTATAATTATAAGGAGTCCATAGAAAACAGCATTCAGATGCATATGCCATTTAATAAACAGACAGAAAGTACCTCATGTGTACCTTTATGTATACTCTCTATCTACGTTACCTTCATGTATAGCTTTTTCACAGTGGTACTGGATCAGCATGAAGCTCATATGCCAACATATGTGGTAGCTATGTTGATTACAGATTAAACCCAACTTGGAAATGCCTGCTTAAGATGGCTGGTGAAGAAAAATAATTATTGATTCTTGTTCTGCAGCATCTTTCTGTCGCTGGGGTCTGCTGGCTAATGCTGCCACGTTAGATCACCTTAGTTAATCAGCACTGGCGCTTTACAGATTATATGGAGTTTCTGTAGTGCTTGAGATAAACACAAAATCCCTAAAGTGTAAAGGCTTTGCCTCTTAAGCTACTGTAGCTCTTGCTTGATATTTATGATTGTGCTGCTTGGTTGTTTTGGAAAACTCTCCTGCACTGGGGAGGAACAGGTTCATTTATCTCGCAATGAAATGTTACCATGAGATGTCAAGAACACACAGGCGAGAACACATAAACCTTTAAATACAGAAAAGGGAAGTAAAAAGATTTTAATTTGTAACACCTCATAGGTTTTCTGTGTATGGTACAACCACAGTAAAGGGTAGGAAGACAAAATGCAATCGTGGTAAAACATGCAGAGGAATTTTAAAGGAATGGAAAGTAAGAAATACCAGGTTAAGATTGCACAGGCTAGAGCAGTTCCAGTGATTGAATGAACTGCCCCTTACTCTATTATACTTTGCACTTATTATTTTGGTGAAGACCATAGCCAACTGTATTCTGGGTACATTTATTACAAATAAACCTAGCAGTTGAGAATTTTACTGAGGTTCTTGCTTACCTTTTCTGGGAATCCTACCCCATTTTGCATTGCCTGACTAATTTACTCAGAGATACCTTGGATAATGAAGTATTGATTGTCAGTGAATTTTGTAATCTTTGAAATGTGTCCAATTGGTGACGAAAAGGTATAATGTATGGTGACTGATGGAGGGAATAGAAATATTATTTGTAAAAATAATAATCTGTCCGTATTATTATACAGTAATGGATTATTTCTTTAAGATTGGCTATTTTGAAATAAAGAAATAATCTGCCTTCTTTATATAGCCAAAACTAGGGGTTTATAATATCAATCTAATCTTACAAAGTTAGCTGTTTCTCAGAATACTTTAACAAAAACATATTTATTTAAATTAGTACATTTATCTATCAGAGAGAAAATAACATCTTTCATCTGCCTTCAAAGAGATTGTGTTCACATTTTCATATCATATCACATTTTCCATTAAATATTGTGAGAGATAGCATGATGCTTTGATTTCCAGTTGCAGTATGGCACATTTTTTAAAGTCATAGCATGTTTTCCATAGCTTTACTCCATTGGTGAATGTACAATAACACCTTCATCTTCCACTGGAAATTCATGGAAAATCTACCACATAATTTTTAGTCATAATGTAAAGTAAAAATATAACCTCAATATGCAGTAGAAGAAATATATAGATATTTTAAAAATAAAATGTATTTGTTTATGTCAAATAAATAAAATGTATTTGTTTATGTCTGGACACATTGGAACACTTTCCCTTCTCTGTCTGAACCATCAAAGAAGAGTTTGAGTTGGAAATTAATAGGTCTCCCTCTGGGACCAAAAAAGGTGAATACATTAGGGCTGTATGCCAAATGTATTCCAGTACTGACTGGAATTCAACAATAACGTTAAAGGGGGAAAAAAAAAGTTTATGGGATGTTCTTGTGCAATTATAGGATTTAAGAAGTCTCCATTCATCTTCCTCTTGATCATTTCTGCTGCAGTCTTGACACCATTCAAAGACACTCCGAATTAACAAAGTTCAATATAGTGGTGTACATGTGTATTTGGCTGGTTTTCGATATCCGAAAGTTATAGAAATTAGTATTAAGATGAATAGCATGTTTCTTTCTGTAATATAATGTTCTAGACTGCTCTTAGATATTTTTTTCCATAGGGTGTACTCTATTTGATAATCAAACCTTCCAGAGCTCATACATATTCAGCAAACCTAGAATACTCTTTATATGGACATATTGGCATATGGGCAGGGGTTCGCTGAGGGGAGTGGTCTTAAAGCTACAGTATATAAGTACAGATGCAGCACTGTGCATGGTTGTTAGAGCAGCTCAAGTGAAAGGAACTGAAGGCTAGCTGAACTACACTGTGTGAAGAAAATTAGGAACTGCAAAGATAGCAGTTGAAAGAAGCAACAATAATACCTGGGCTAGTGGAAGTTAAATATTAGCAGAGGCAATATTTCTATTTTGGATGTTATTATTGTTATTTTATGCTGATAAGTCCTTTTTGTATTTGTTTATTTAATTTATGGGTTTTGTTTTGTTCACAGATGAGGTTTCACTTACTGAAATCAATTCAAAAGCTACTTACACCTGTCACTCACAAAAAAGCCATTAGAGACATAAAATAGTTATCATTTCCAGTAGTCTATTCACTAAGTAAAACAAAAATGTTACATTCGATGAGGAAAATGAGTAAGCTAATTACAAACTTCAATTTTTCTGTCTATTACATTTTAATGAATAGTTACTAATATAGACTAAACAGTCATGTTTTAGGATGGATAGGTTGACAAAATAAGAATTTCCTTAACGTATGTGTTGGCTTATTTGAAGATGCTACTGGAATCAGTAACAGGCAATGTTGGTAAATCTTACATGAATCTTTTGAGAAAGTACAGTACTACACAAAATATAAAATATCAGTGCAGTATACCACTTAAATCCAGGGTTTCAGGTGCCTGTGCATAAACATTTAATTAAAACTTGAGAACTTTTAGAACTAGAATTTACAAGGAGTTCAATATACCGTTACATAGACTCTTATATTTACATACATTTTGAAATTGCCAGAACATTACTTAAAACATATAGCATAACTAACAAACGTGAGAGAGTCATTCAGACCATCTTGCTTGTTTTGTGATTTATACGTTAACCAAGGAAGGGTTAGAAAACAATGATATCAGTAAAGGACATCCCAGTGGATTTAATCCAGGTCCAAAACTGTGCAGATATATGGCAATGAACATCAGCATGCATACTGATTCTATATAAAGTGGAATAATTCTTGAATTTGTGAATACCCATTAACTTAAAAGAGAAGTTGCTCCAATGATATTAGTGGGTATGCTTACTCATCAATTTTATTCTCAAAATTATATGTGGAGAAGTAAATTAAAAAGTCAAACAGAATGCTAGGATATACAGAAAATATATTACATTTAAATTATAAGCTGTAATTACTAAACTAAATAATGCATTC
This sequence comes from Amia ocellicauda, assembly GCF_036373705.1. NCBI lineage: Eukaryota > Metazoa > Chordata > Actinopteri > Amiiformes > Amiidae > Amia > Amia ocellicauda. The sequence continues at coordinate 21,937,035 of NC_089851.1, forward strand.
TGTGGTGTGCAAGATAAAACACTATGTGCACTTTTGGAAACCACAGTACAATATGCAACTCGTCAAGCATGGAAATGAATGTCAGTTTGTTTGATTTGATTGAGGTACACACAATCCTGACAAACCACAATTTAAAAAACAACAGAGGATCACAGAAAAACTATGGAAATATAAATTGCCATGTTTTGGGATGAAAAATTACAAGGATTCTTTGAACATTGTTTAAGGTCAATCTCAGATCAAACTGTTGAGTTGAAAACCTCACATTGGTGGGGTTTACCGTAACATTAATTAAGATATTCATATTTTTATATCCAGATTCATGGAATAATGCTAATACAGTCTTGCTGGACTCTGCATAAACACAGTCTGGACTATACATTTTGTAGTAAATGCTTGTTGATTTGGTGTTTTTCTTTTGCTACTTTCAGTAATTCAAGTTACAGTGTTTTGTTAGACATTTATGTTAACCCATTTTTTAACCCAGATTTATCTATTTTATACTTTTTCTGTGGAAAACAAACTTAGAACAAGAAATGAACTGGGCTAGATATTTTCCATTTATTTTCCTCATGGTTGAATATGGGCTTTTGGGGGGGTTGTGGGAAGGAGGGGGGCATTTTGAGGTCCTTATTTTGACTTTAATAGGTTATTTGAGTACAAAGTTAATTTGAGAAATAGTTGAGGGAGTGGTTTCTCTGATTGAGATGTGAATGCAAAATCACATCATTATTTTCTTACAATCCTGTTATCATCAGTCAAGTTCAATTAAATTAAAACAGACCTGGTACACTCACATCAAACAAAAACAATATTGTAGCACACTCAGACTCTCGAGGTGGTAATGAGATGTAGCCCTTTTTGGCATTCTTGAATGCCCTGGTTACTAAGCATAGCTCACACAGACGGTTTCAACACAACAAGTCATTCAATCCTCAAAATCCCCCTTTGTGGGCTGAGCACTCAGTATTTAAGCCATTCACCAGGCTGTCCCACCTTTGGTTGCATGCCAACCAACTGCAACCATACCCATTAACCCTACATGTATTTCTCAGATTGGGTCAGTCAGCCATGAATTTGGTGCCCGTAAGGGTTGTGACTCCCAGAACACGTGAGATCAAACATTTACATAATGTAGAAGCAGAGAACCCTGAAGAACACCCCTATCCCCACCCCACAAGACTTGGGAACTCTGTTTGGGTGATATGTTTCTAGCAGACACTATAAAGTGTTAAACTGCATGTTTACATATTTCTTTCTTTTTGCAAAATTTGACTTTTTTATTTTTCTGTTAATTCCCTGAAATACGTTTAATGTATCTAGCTGGTATTATAGGATCATGTTACTAATTTGTGATTTACTTCTTTATTTGGAAAGTATCAGAACTTCCAAAATGTAATTTAAGTGGAATATCAGAAACGTCCAGGAGACCAATTAGGGTTCATGGTTTAAAACAAATTGTTCAGATTAAATAACCTGAGGGAAAGCTGGTCCAACATAAAACTGCAAGGCTTGATGACTAAGGTAATCAACATTGTTTACAAAAATATATCACAGACTTAGAAGACCCTCTGCTCTAAAACCCAGTAATGGATGGGTTACTATCAGACATGGCTCATTTATATGGGCAGGTGGGGTAGAGCCCTACTAAAAAATATATCCAACCAAAACCATAGGTCTTCCTCATCAACTTATTATCCAAATCAATACATCATACATTGCTTTGAAATAATTATTACCCAGTTTCTGTTAAACTCACTATTTCAGCAGTTCAGTCTCATTCCAGCTATTGCACAGTATTGGGGCAGGGGATCTCAGCTCCCCACTCCAGCAGGCAGGTTTATTATGGTGCCTTGTGATCAATATGGGAACTGCAGGAAGCGCTAATAGAGGCTCACAGGGGTGAACATCTGCCCCCCATTCTCCACAACTCTGAGTCTTTTATGTCAGTCGGCATGCTTAGGCCAGGGTAAAGATGGCGATCGATGCAGCTGCGCCTGCTTGTGTGTAAATGTAGTGTTTCTTTAAAAAAAAAAAAACATTTGAACAACTACAGTTGGTAATTAAGCAGTTTGGCTTCAACAGACCAGATATTAACATTACTCAACAAACAAAGGACAAGTGGAAAATGTACAACAGGACATTTTCAAATAAGGAGTAGGCTATTTTTAGACTTTAGTTTATCCATGTGACTTTTTTGTTCAATACACTTGGATAGGATAAAGGAAATCCATCTTTAAAGTATGTGCAAGTATTATTATGATGATAATTGTTGTTGTTATTATTATTACCTCTCAAAGGCCAATCTTTCACTGCACAGGGAAGTTAATCAGGATAATTATTACAATTAGTTTCAGTATGTCACTTGAGGAGGGTTAAACTACCTTTTATTATGGTCCTGGCAAAGTATTTGTCTCCGTTTGGCATACATACAGTGTCTACAATGGTGCAGGTTGAGGGCATGTTATGCTTCCCTGGCTTTCTATGACTGTTAGTGAAGAGTACAGAAAAAAGCTGAACAAAATGTTTCCTCATATGTAAGCTGTAACAAAGACCACTGTCTCATGCTTTTCTCTACTGTATAGGTCTCTATGCTGATTGAATGTATGTATTAAGCATTATGCAACATTGGTATATAATTAGGAATATTGTCTGAACAATGTGTGGATGCATTTGTTCTATTGTTTCAAATAAATAAGCTTTTCTATTTATAAAAGTTGATAATACAGGTCCAAACTGTAATAGTCACATGGTATTTTATGTAATCCTGGATCAGACTTTTTAAAGTAAAGCTATATGGGTCAGATTGGAAATGTAGAAATGGTTATTTCTTTTTTTTCCTTGGCTGCGAGGATGTACCTTTAATGCTGGTGGCTGAAGAGCAGAAGATTGCTGATGGTGATTCATGCATCCTGTCCTCTCACCTGTACCTCTCCTCAGTTGACCATCCATTCAAAACAACCACTTGGGTTTTTATTGGCACACCAATTATTGAATGAAGGAACTAAAATGAACCAAGGCTAGTTATAAAAAATAAAAAAAGCAAATGAAAGGTACAATAAAAGTGAATTTAAATTAAGGGCATTGCAGTAACACTTAATTAAGGGTATGAATAAATGAAACTGCACACCCACGCAAATACACATATATATTCTCTACATTTGCCATTAGTAGTAGTCCTCATAAAAGAAACACAGTTTAACAGTGAAGCCTCTAAAAGCTCAGGCTTTAGATGTGCACCATATGTAAAAGGTCTTTTAAACAAATAAACTGAAGGACCAGAGCCCATGTATCTAAGGACAATATTCTCCTTCAATAGAGGATAGTCACACTAAAAGCTTGTATTGGCTTTAGAATTGTAGCTATAGCAACAAGGATACAATAGCTAAATGTTTAGCTGTTAAGAGAAACAGAGCCAAGGAGATTTAAGGCAAGGCAGACAGCAACCATCACCTGTAAAAATGTCAATGTACAATCCTGACTCTGCAGAATAGAATTGTACAGTCTGGCATGCAAGATGTACATGGTGTTTATGTTTTCCATCTTTACAAAAATAAAGCACTGGGTTACTTCTAGCCACTAAATGTTAAGAGTCTAACATTAACATAAATAATAATAACTAAAATAACTGCTCTTGGGAGAAATGTAAAAGAAAAAGTGAATTGTTTCAACCGACTTAGAGTGTTTTGTGTAATATTATACTAATATACAAGTGCACAACAGTGTTTTTGTCTTTCCACTATCTCAGAAGATATCAAATAGTATTACACTGGACTATTCAGTGACAGTAACTTGAATTTGATAAAGCAGTCTATATGGAGTTATATTTAACACATACTATTAGTTTTTTCTGTGGTTGTTATAACTTTTCCAATCATACAGTGGATTTACTGTTAAGAATATATGATTTTCTACATGGTGCAGGACATAATATATATATATATATATATATATATATATATATAAATTTATTTAATTTCTCTAAGCTTCAGAAGATTTTAATAACAGCAAAAGTCTTGTGGTAGCATGCAACAAACTACTGCTCAATTTCTGACCGGTATAATAACAATTGTTGTTTTTACATTCTGTTCTGTCTTACATACTACACCGATCAGCCATAACATTATGACCACGTGCATAATATTGTGTAGGTCCCCCTTTTGCTGCCAAAACAGCCCTGACCCGTCGAGGCATGGACTCCACTAGACCTCTGAAGGTGTGCTGTGGTATCTGGCACCAAGACGTTAGTAGCAGATCCTTTAAGTCCTGTAAGTTGCGAGGTGGGGCCTCCATGGATCGGACTTGTTTGTCCAGCACATCCCACAGATGCTCGATTGAATTGAGATCTGGAGAATTTGGAGGCCAAGTCAACTCCTTGAACTCGTGATTCATCAGACCAGGTCACCTTCTTCCATTGCTCCATGGTCCAGTTCTGATGCTCACGTGCCCATTGTAGGCGCTTTTGGCAGTGGACAGTGGTCAGCACGGGCACCCTGACTGGTCTGCGGCTACGCAGCCCCATACGCAACAAACTGCGATGCACTGTGTGTTCTGACACCTTTCTATCAGAACCAGCATTAACTTTTTCAGCAATATGAGCTACAGTAGCTCGTTTGTGAGATCGGACCACACGGGCCAGCCTTCGCTCCCCACATGCATCAATGAGCCTTGGCCACCTATGACCCTGTCGCCGGTTCACCACTTTGCCTTCCTTGGACCACTTTTGATAGGTACTGACCACTACAGATTGGGAACACCCCACAAGAGCTGCAGTTTTGGAGATGCTCTGACCCAGTCATCTAGCCATCACAATTTGGCCCTTGTCAAAGTCGCTCAGATCCTTACTCTTGCCCATTTTTCCTGCTTCTAACACATCAACTTTGAGGACAAAATGTTCACTTGTTGCCTAATATATCCCACCCACTGACAGGTGCCATGATAACGAGATTATCAGTGTTATTCACTTCATAACACTGGTCATAATGTTATGGCTGATCGGTGTATGTATTTTGTATTCTTTGGTGAACAACTCAGAAAATTTTTTTATGTGTCATTGTGTGTTGCTATAACATACATAAGATGTATACCACTCTTCCTGATGAATTTGAGCATATAAACAATTTTTAAAAATGAAACATCAAAAAATTACCATATAGTTAATGGCTGATGTCAAACAGTCAAATGTCTATTTGGAGATTACATTTGTATTTGTATTTATATTGCACTTAAGGTATGTATTTTTAGAGGTTTTGTTTTGTTATTTATTTAAAGAGACATTATCATGTGTTTTCTTGGTTATCTTGTGTATGATTGTTAACTTATTTTTTCTCTTTGTTCCCTTATATGAGTAATGGTATGGTTAGTGCTGTTGGAGCTAGTGATCATGAGTGCTAGTGCCCAAGTTTGATCCTGCTTTAGGATTTTTCCATTTCTGATCTTGATTACTTTATTGAAGAAAATGTTTAGATTGTTGCTGAGTGTTTGTTTTACAACAAAAAACAATAAATGCTGTTACTTTTAACACCTGACATGGCCTACCACAGCTGGCACGACTTAAATTCAAAGCTACAGCAGAGCACATTGTAAAACTCTTATGAAAAAGTATTTAATGTTTGGTAATAAAACAAAGCACTGTAAATGTAATCACTGCAATTAATTCATAGTAATTTAACATTCCCCCCTGTATAGAATAAATCTATATTTTGAAAATATATTTTAGAAATTAACCTCACAATGTATTTTCAATCTATAAAATAAATCAATTGCAGAATTAAAATATATTTAAAATGCATCCCATAAATAGTAAATTTACAAAAAGGTGTCAATTATGGCACATATAAGAGTTATAAAAATATAAATAAAATAAAATAAAATAAGAACTGCCAGTCATTCCAAGCAGACAGTCAAGATACCCTCTGCACATTTTCTAAACATGACTGTTTGCACTCTTTACATCATAAACAATTTGTATTTCCTGACACTTTCCTCCACCTGGTGTCCTATTGTATTATTATATTTTGTATATTGATTTACCGAGGCTCTTACAACTATAATTTCAACAGCATCTGCTGCCTCCACTCACATCCCCAGGACAATCATAGACTGTCAGCTTCACTCCAGCACCCTCTTCTGGCCATCCTGTTTTGTAACCCTGCAAACTATATCACTTCCCTTCTCAAAGCTTAAATTATTCAGGTGAAATGTTCCATTCTCCGTCCCATTATAAGCCTCTGTTTCTGACCTCCTTTGACAAGCAATTATTTTATTGTGGATTTATCTGTACTGCTTACAACATGTGATCCTAGATTATCCCAATGTGGGCTGAAGTGGCCTTAGGAGTATAAAAGGAGATAATGTACTCTGTCTGCTCTGGATGTGTATAATGAACCTAATAAGTAAAAGGCCATTAAATGAATTAATTCTTATGAAGATCAATCTAGATACTCCTACTCCTGCTGTTTAGAGCTGGATATACACCACACATCCAGGAGAGAGATACCCCAGGAAGCTATGAGGAGGCATCCAATGAGACCAGGCTGAGAAAACTGAGAATAACACCTACAATACAAGGCCAGGATGGAGATTAAGATACTGACTTGGAGCCACCACCCACGAACATGTAGTAATTAATCTAGATTCAGTAATTTGCAAGTTACACTTCTGCACAATACAATTGTCCATTAAATGGTTTACTCTGCTTAACTGAACACATGTAATTGTATCAGTCCTTCTCTAACATGTTTCCAGGGATAATTCCAAATAGCTGAAATTGTATCAACAGGCCAAACAATAGCATTTCCAACTGACCTTAGAATTTCTTAACATGCTGTTACAAATAATGAAAACAGAAAAGCATTCATGAATTGCACATACACAAAGGAAATGGTGGATGGGAAAACACAGTCATGAACAGGTAATTATTAATAATTTGTGAGGGTAGGCAGTAGGAAAACTACAACATCATAGTTTGGAAACAATCCAGGTAGTCCTAACTAGCTGGGACCAACAGCTAATTAAATTAATGTAAATGGAAAGAGACCGAAAAAAGTCAGGAACACTTATTTTTCCTTGGAAGGAATTATGCTTTCTATGAGAGGTGCATCTGAGGTAACCTAAAACACCTTCACATAAGCCAATGGTTACAATAGTAAGCTTATTGAATCCTAACCATCGAGCCATGGCCCATTACATCTCCATTTAGCTATATAAGTTAATTTCAGCATTTAAAATAGATCAAAGCATTTTAACAAAGCCCAGTTGTTGAAAATATATAATTTTGCCTTCATATACTATTTATTTTATCTTAAAGTTGACATGCCAGTATTGAATAAAAATACTACTGCAATCACCTTATAAAATCATCCAAGCACAGATATTTATTTAGGTACTTGGTTACCTAGTGTAGAGTGTAAATAATAAATATGCTACAAATAGAAATTCCCCACTTAATAATATACTTATCAGGGGCCCGCCTTCATTCCCCACGTCATCCTTGACCTATTTCTATTTGCAGAAGGTATTTTATTTATTTATTTATTTATTTATTTGATGTTCACACATGAACCATTGTTGAAGAAACCTGAGTATAAAAGAGCGACTGTCTTGATGAAATGGTGCAGTCCAACTGTATTTCTGCCAAACCTTCAAATAATGGCCCACAACCAGCAGTGATTCAGAACCACACAGTCTTCACCTGTTTTTTTATTAAGCATGTCATATAAAAAATAAATCAATAAACATGTGTTGATACATAATTTCTTAATGCTTCTTTCATTCTACAGTCACATAAATTACAATACTAAATATTAGATACACAATACTATGTATTTTTTTATTTACAAGTAATTGCTAAAAGCTAATTAACATACTTATGTATCCATAGAGGAAATTCTCATCATAGCATTTTATCCCAAATGGTTACATCTCCTCCCAGAAATTCCACCACATATTACTACTACTACTACTACTACTACTACTACTACTACTACTACTACTACTACTAATAATAATAATAATAATTAGAATATGTGAAAAATCATACAAATCATGGGATTTGTTTCCTCCAAATAGTAACTGAAATAAAAAGTTGTTTAAACTTCTAGTTGGCTCATTTCACAGGTTCTTCCACGTTAAAAAGCTGATCTTGCAGTTTTTAGGATTTTTTTTCTGTATGATGCCAGCTATTTTAAATAAATGTTTTCAGTACAGCGAATGGCTATATTCCAGCTGAATGTCTAAATATATATTTAAATTGTGTGTGTGTGTGTGTGTGTGTGTGTGTGTGTGTGTATATATATATATATATATATATATATATATACACACATATATACATATATATACACAGCTCTGGAAAGAATTGAGAGCACTTAACATTGATTTCTGAACTTGGAGTGGTCTCTTAATTTTTTCCAGAGCTGTATATATATTAATATATTTAAATATGCATTTTTGGGTCAATAGATACAGCAGTCAGTTTTTCACTTTTGAAAACAGAACTTGTCAGTTAACTGGCGGCAAAAATGTGAGTCCTATAAAAGTCCTTCATGTATTTATACAAATGGCAAAATAGTGTCATATAAATCATGGTACCACACTTTAAAATAATCTTTTTTCCTTTTCATGTGCCAGATTTATATACCATGTAAACATTTAAATGTATAATTTTACTAATATATATACACTTAATATGTCATGTCACAAAATTGCTGAAGTGACAAATACTGAAATGATAACACCGCCCTCTAAAGATCATTATTTTCAATGCAAAATTTTGTTGTAGTCTAGCAAAGACATAAGCTGCAGATGAAGTTTGAAATCCAATGTATGCATGTTCAAACTATGATATATCATGTTCCAATAGAAGAGGGAAAAAGGCAATCTGGAACTGGAAGTAGGAGAACTGGAGAGAGAATGAAACCATAGATGGGGCTGCACTGGAGTAAGATAGTGAAACCATGGAAGGGGCTGAACTGGAGAGAGAGCGAAACCATAAATGGGGCTGCAGTAGTTCTCCAGTTTCTAAAGCTAAAGTTTAACTCAGGATCTCTTCCTCCATTTTTGGCATTGGAATTTCTCAACAGGGAATGTCTTCTCCATTCAGAGAAATTTCAGCTCTTTCACAATGTACTTCTGAGCTGCCTTCTCCAACATCTCTGTCTGAGTGGGACTGATTCAGAGATTGTGATGGTCAATCAAAAATGTGTTGAATTTATGCTCCCCGAACCAGTTGGTCAGAGACTTGGATCTATGCTGCAGATTGTGATTGTTGTGTAAAGTCCATCTGAAACCACATTGGAGGATCCTGACAGTAGGAACCAGTTTTTGTTGTTTGAAATTACCTAGGAAAACTGGAAAACTATTCATACAGCAGTTGTAACAACGACACCAAGAGCAGTGAATATAAATAAGGTCAGCCTGCATCCTTCACAGTTGGGACAATATTCTTTTTGACATGAGATTATTTTGTTCTGCTCCAAACATATAATTGTTGTGTATGTCCAAAAAGTTCAGTTATTGATTCACCCAAGCACATAATATATAATAAAGTTGCAATATACCCTGCATAGTTTCCTGAAGCCTGCCTATCAAGACACCCTGGCATTGCTTCAAACCTCACACAGTGTCATGATTGATGAAGAATACTGGCATATGCGCTGTGAAACAAGGAAACAAGTTTATGGAGCAAAGACAGTGAATATTTATTATTAAGTGCTCGTGATCAAAATATACTGTGGCAAAGTGCTGGGCAGGGCAGGTAAAGGCTGCCCTGAATGACACTACATTCCCCAGAAGGATGACAAACTAACCCACTGGAAATTGGGCTTAAAGGCATTCAAGACAGAAAACAGGAGACACTTCTTCACACAGAGAGTTGATACAATCTGGAACAAACTCCCCAGCGATGTGGTTAGCTTTGAATTTGGGAACATTCAAAAATAGACTGGATAGGATCCTTGGATCACTTAGTTATTAATGGCCTCCTCTCATTTCTAACCTTTCTTATGTTTCTTACAACTGACAGAAACAAAATAAACAAAACAAAAAAAAAACTCTGGGGGAAGCACATGATAGGCTGGAATCCCCCCTTTGCCAGCTCCTGCATAAACACAAGAAGCCGGCATCTTTGTTGTTGTGAGGCAGGAGGGGAGCCTGGTTGAGGTGTGGAGAAACTCATTTTACACAAAGCATGATACAATGGTTATGAATGGTTATGAATACATTTTTTTAGGCAACACGTTATGTAATCCTGTGTAAAGTATTATACATGATAGGAGGAGTAAATTCACCTTATAGATTTTTTTTTTAAATTCATAAACAGAGAAGTGAACAAACATCTTAAAAATGAATAGGTCACTTAGAAACCCATATTGTAATGCATGGCTGTGCCCAGTCCTACTTTACTTCAGTGTAAGCCAGACTGTCATCTCTAACACAAATACACAATGTTACATGTCACACAGGATACTTTTCAAACTAAAATGACAAAAAAACAAAAAAACACATGCATTTTGCAAAAGCTCTGCATGTGGTCCACAGTAACTTTGATCAAATTCATTGTCTGAATCTATCAACAGTTTGCTACTTGTTTCCAGTTGTAATATTTGTTTTTGATTCACACTATGGGGCTCCACTGGATGCACATTGCTGGCCTACCAACCACGAGCTCTGGGAATTTGGAGGATAATCCCCTGGTTCAGTATCAACTGCCTCAGTACCATAATCTGCTGGTATAATACCTAAAGAGAATCAGAAGGAAACGTGTCCACTGTGCCCAGTGTCAGCAGACAAGCATAACTGAATTATATTGTTTGCCTTTCATTAGAGACTGCAGCACGCACCTTGTAACAGCAGTGTGCATGCTTTCTTTTGCTTCCAGCTGTGAAAGCTTTGCTGATTGCTCTTCTTGACCCAGTGTCAGTCTTTTCACAAGCTCTGTCAATTCAGATATCTCTAAATTGTGCCTAGACAGAGTATTTGCTGTGCCCTTGATATTGCTCTGTTTGGTCTCATCAGATTTTATAGCCTTAACCTGACTGAAAGTGAAAGAAGCTCCAATACATGTTAGTCCTGACATATATGCATTAATATTAGAAATACATTATTCATGTAAGTATAGTCTTGTTTCACTATCATAAAGGTATTGATTATAAGAAAGCTTTATTCTTACTGAGTAAGGGTTTGAAATAGAAAGCCACATGTCTGACTTCTCTGGGTATGGTGTAGGCAATTTATGATACTTGCTTCCTGATTATCAAAGAAAAAGCAAGTGCAGCAGAACTCTGTGCATACTCTTGGGAACCTTTTTGAGTTCAGCAGGACAGAAAAATAAACTCAAATTCATTACACTAAGCCTGCTTTCTTACGATTTGAAGTGCTTGCCCAGAGCAAGTGGTGTGAGAGCTTACATCAATGTTTGTTTTATTAATTTATTTATAACTTTACTATTGATATCCCCCACCCACAAATTGTTCATTTTAAGTCTATATATATTATTTTAAAATAAACATTAAGTAACTCTTAAAGGGATTCTGAAGAGTATCCTATAAATCCTATTAAAACAAAGAAATCAGCTGGGCCAGATGGTACTTAAAGAAATGAGGGAAATTATTTATAGGCCACTAACTCAAATATTCCAAATGACACTTAGAACAGGAGATGTGCCAACTGTTTGGAAAACTGCAAATGTCACACCAATCCACAAGAAAGGGGACAAAACTGAGCCAGGAATTTACAGACCAAACAGTCTCACCTGCATCACCTGTAAAACCATATTCTTGGAGATAGTCAACATGGGTTTAGACGAGGCAGATCATGTCTTACTAATTTAATAGAATTTTTTGAACATGCAACTGCAGCTGAAGATCACGTGAAAGCAAGTGATATATACTTAGATTTAAAAAAAGCTTTTGATAAGGTTCCACACCAAAGACTGATCCTCACATTGGAAGCTGTAGGCATTCAGGGTAACGTAAGTAGATGGATTATGAACTGGTTGATGTATAGGAAACAGAGGGTGTCGATTAGAGGAGTCACTTCAAACTGGAGTGAGGTTGTTAGTGGAGTTCCACAGGGATCAGTATTAGGGCCTTTGCTTTCTCTAATCTATGTGAATGATCTGGACTCCTGGCAGATGAAATTCAATGTGGAAAAGTGCAAGGTAATACATGCAGGTAACAAAAATGTCCACTATAATTACACTATGTGAGGAATAGAACTAGATGAAGTATTGCATGAGAAAGACCTAGGAGTCTACGTGGACTCCTTACTTTCTGCATCCAAACAGTGTGGGGAAGCAATAAAAAAGGCAAACAGAATGCTAGGGTATATTGTCAAAAGTGTAGAATTGAGAACAAGGGCAGTGATGTTCAGACTGTACAATGCACTAGTTAGACCTCATCTGGATACTGTGTGCAGTTCTGGGCTCCACACTTCAACAAAGATATCGCTGCTCTAGAGGCAGTTCAGAGGAGAGCAACCAGACTTAATCCAGGTTTGAAGGGAATGTCCTACTGAGAGACTGAGGAACTGAACCTTTTCACCCTGGAACAGAGGAGACTACGTGGGGACTTGATTCAAGTCTTCAAAATCATGAAAGGCATCGACCACATCAAACCAGAGGAACTTTTCCAGATCAGCAGGGACACACGCACCCGGGGACACAAATGGAAATTGGGCTTCAAGTCATTCAAGACAGAAAACAGGAGACACTTCTTCACACAGAGAGTTGTCACAATCTGGAACAAACTCCCCAGCTATGTGGTTGAAGCTGAAAACTTGGGAACATTTAAAAATAGACTGGATAGGATCCTTGGATCACTTAGTTATTAATGGACACCAAACAAGCACGATGGGTCGAATGGCCTCCTCTCGTTTGTAAACATTCTTATGTTCTTGAATATATTCAGACAACCTAAAAAACTTTTCCTAGGCCTGGTCATTGGACTTTTATTCACTATTGACTTATGGTCTGGGACTGTGGACTGTTAGTGGAAAATCAAACTTACCTGGTCAGGTAGAAGAGTGGCAACAGGATTGGAACATCAGTGTGTACCAACAGCCTTGAGGAGAGAGACAAGAAAGAACACTGCAGATTAGTAACGACATTTTAAAGTTTATAACTTTAATCCATGTGTGTTAATCTGTGGGGAAGGAGGGGAAACTATTGACTATATTATTATTGTTTTTGTGGTGGTTATTTCTTATTGCTGTTTGATGGTTTTTACCTACTGGTAAGAGAGTGAGGGTGAGCACTGCAAACTAAATGGGGGAGGTTACACAATGGAGGGGTGTGGCTTGTTAAATTACCTGGGCTAAGTTAGTGCACCTGTTGAGGGAGGGGCCTAAGGTTTATAACCAGAGTGAGGAGAACAATAGGGGGTGTTTTGTTTTGGGTCTGTGTTTGTCTAAGTGTAGAGACAGTGAAGGAGGGGGCCAGAACAAGAAAGGGAACTGAACTCAGGTGTCAACCCCTGAGAAAGAATCACCCTCACCCTGCCATCCTGGAAATTGTTTGGAGTGCTGTGTTGGAATTTCCTTTTGTTTGTTTTTATGTGTTTGTCTTAAGGAATGCAATTTCATGGAGAACACATACTGAGCCTGTAGGAATAAATGTGTACTTGGGATTTTTAAATGTATCCAGTGTCTCTGACCATTGTTGACGGGCATATCAGCATGAACTTTAGGTTTTTGACCGAGAGAGAGAGCTCCGGTCACATCGTTATTCTTTATATTTTGACTCTTTCTCAACATATCTGCAATGTTTCCAGTTAAAGAGGTACACCTGTCTATACAGAGATGTCTTGGTCATTTGGAGAAGAAGTGTATAGCACTTGACTTAGTTAGTTTAGTACCCTTGTCCATACCAGCACTCAACCAGTGTCACACTAATTGTGACATAATAAAGATGCTTGTCTTTTATTATTATTAACAATACTAACTTCTTAGTAGATTCTCTTATCCAGGGTGACTTACAGTTTACACAAGAAACATTTTAAAATGTTACAAAAGTGCAATAATACAACCAGTAGTCTACAAAATACAATAAGCATAATAACCAGGAGATTATTACAGGTACAGTCTGAACAGATGTGTCTTGGGTAAGTGCCAGAAGGTGGTCAGTGTCTGTGCGGTCCTGACCTCAGTGGGAAGGTCGTTCCATCACTTAGGGTCAAGGGTTGGAGTGGAGCGGGCTCTGTAGCAAGGGGAGTGGTGAGGGGGTATAGTGAGTCTTCTCGTACAGGAGGACTGGAGTGGTCCGGAGGGAGTGAATGGACAGATGAGGGTCTGAAGGTAGATAGGTGTAGTCTGGTAGAAACAACAGCAGGTAGGAGACAAATTCTTAAACTGGATGTGAGGCAAAATCAGGAGCCAGTGAAGGGAGCGGAGTAGTGGAGTAGCAATTTTGCTACATTTTGAAATACCTAGATTTGATCATAGCATTCTTAAAAAGCACATGCCCAATTCCATTGAAGTCTTTGGAGCATGCCATGGTCTGGTCTCTCAGGTGCAAAACCATTAATTTTAAAATGACTTATTATGACCTTTACAATCTGCTTTTAATCCATAACATTGCACAGAGACTGCTCTTGTTATCACTGTCAATGATTTTCTGATGGTTGTCAAATACTGTATGTGTTCTTAATCTGAGTGATGCTTTATCAAATTATCACTTTTTACTGTTTCAGGAACCTTGTAGATGCCTTTTGTTGTTGAGTCATACATTCACCATTTACTTTATATGTTTACTATTTATTTCAGTGTTTATTTATACTATTTAAGAAAATAGATGTTAAAACACTAACATTGAGCACAAATTTGAATAACAAGGTACTGGCCTCTGTGCTATCATCCTCTTTTTGCAGCATTGCATTTTGGTTGTAATATCATGTTATGCAATTGAATTGATAAGAATTATATGTTAGTTGGCAGCAGTTTCAATTAAATGAAATAAGGTCTTGGTGTAATCTTTTACTTGGGTTGAGATTTGAGTCTTAATTTAGAATGTTACTAAGGTTCCTCTTACTAACAGCATGAAATGATAGGTTATGAATGCAACCCCAGGTTATCTAAAAAAGGAAGCACTGCCCAAATGGGAGGGGTTTCTGTTCACTCCCGTAGGAACCCGATCAAAAATGTCACTCTATCATAGCTGCCATTGGCCCCTCCACACGTCACTCAGAACAGGTCCCTTCCCACGTCCTGTTCTATAAAACATGATGTCTGCACAGGTTCATCCTCTTTTACCAGGAGCAGACTCTTGCGCGACCTTGCAACCCTTGGGCCATGCTTGGGCAGGGAGGGGTTACTGTATAACAATACAGTCGCAAAGAGGCAGCGAGATGATAAGGAAGCCTGCCCCAAGGCATACCACTACTACAATCCAATGTACTACAATCCAATGCGAGAGGCACTGCTTTGAAAGCACCTGGCCCTGTGTCCACGCTTCATAAGACACAAACAATTGGTCTGAGCGCCGAATGTCCTTATTATTATTATTATTTTTTTTTTTTTATTATTATTATTATTATTATTATTTTTATTTCTTGGCAGATGCCCTTATCCGACTTACAACATAAGTGCAAACAAAGTGCAAAAATACAGTTAAGTACAAGGCATCAATCATTACAAATTCAATTTAGATAAAACATAGCATTTCAAAATACATTTTACAAATTCCAATTTACAATTGAGGTCTTACATCCTGGACGGTGAAAGCTAAGTGCTGTCAAGATGTAGGGTCACAGTCAAGGGCTACGGGAAAGGGAGCAAGGAGGAAAACAATCAAGAACGCAAGAAACATAATAAAAACTGTGAAGTGCTATCTAGCAGGGATAGAGGACTAATATTACAAGTACTGTCGGAAAAGATGCGTCTTGAGTAAGCACCGGAATGAGGTCAAGGACTCTGCTGTTTTGACTTCGGTGGGCAGGTCGTTCCACCATTTAGGGGCCAGGGATGAGAAGGAGCGGCTCTGGAGGAAGGAGAGTGGAGAGGAGGTAGAGTTAGTCTTCTGTGCGTACCAAATAGCACCTGAGGGCCCGCACAGGGCAGAACAGGTGAAGCCGACTCTCTTGCTCCAAAGCGAAGGGAGGAGGATGAAAAGCCATCAACTCAATAGGCCTGTTGACATGAAATGGAGACAGCACTTCCGGGAGGAACGCAGGGTTAAGCCGTAGCGTGTCCGTGGAACCATCTCCCATAAAGCGGACACACGATGGGTGTACGGGCAGGGCGTGTAACTCGCTCACGCGTTTTGCAGAGGTAATTGCCAGCAAAACCGCAGTCTTAAGTGACACTAGATTCAGCTAGTGTCCAAAGCATGCCCTGCACCTGGGACAACAAGTCCGCTCTCACTGGGAGCTGCCAAGGCTCTCCATTGAGGAGTGCGATCAGGTCTGCAAACAGAACTGTCACTCGTTCTCTCCTGACCTTCTCCAGGACCACCAGGAGAAGGGGGAATGGTGGGAATGTGTAAAGGAGACAGCGCGGCCATGCTTGGGCTAGCGAGTTGATCCCTAGGGTTCCTAAGCGACTTTCAGATCCACCGTAATGAACCAGTCGCCGGGCTGGACAGCCTGGGACAATGGTGCCCAGGTTGAGTGTGCTGAAGCGCATGGGTGTATGGGTGAGCCAGAGACTGGAATGTCACAGGGCCGAAGTGTAGGAGAGAAAGGGGGTGGAGGTCCACTAGCCGTCCTCCTAATGCATGTCATGCCGGACGGCCGGGGGCCAGGACATAAGGGCAAGGCCAGTTCCCCCTCCATGAGCTCCACCTGAGTAATAGGGTGAGGCCAGTTCCCCCTCCAAGATCTCCTACAGCCACAGCTGTGGGCTGTAGTGTGGGCACAAGCCAGCGGAGGAGCACCTCTTGCGGGCGAGATCTCTTACAACAGATCAAGGCTTAGGCCGGGCAGCCGGACCTCGGATTTTACTGCCACTGCTAGCGCTCCTGCTGTGGAGGAAAAGCCCTGTGGACAAAAAAACAACACAGCAAGCAATCGGATGATATATGGCACTATATTAAAACAATTATTATTTTTAAATGCCTAATTTGTGAACCGAAACTGAAACCGAAAAGCCGGAGCTCCAGTGCGCAGACAGACAGGATCAGAATTATGTATAATATAACTAATAAGACACACGATAGAGACACAGATGTAGTGAAACTGTGGTGAACAACACTATTAGTGATGCCAGCCAGTCAATTACACAGTTTTTAAGGTCTGATGCAACACAAAGACACAGAAAGCCTGGATTGGACTGAAAAGCCAAAAAATGGGACCTGGGGATGTTTCTGAAGCTTTCATTACTGTAAGATTTTTTTATTTTATTAATGAGTGGATGAATTTCTGGATTGGCTCAGCTCTGCAAATTTACTTTGACAATGAACTTAACCAAGGGCTACAGGCAGATCTCCGGAGAATGTACAAAGCTAACGATTCTTCATTTTAACAGTCATGTTTTTGTGACGGCTCTCTTGCTCCGTCTGCTGTGTTTGGGGTTTTCCCCTTTCAAGATGGTGGTGGGCGGAGTTTAGAGGCTCGTCAGCTTCACAGCTTTCACCGAGTCTGCTGGCTTGAGTACACAAGAGGTCTCTCTCCCCACGAGCATGTTTTGATTTGTGTTGCTTTGCGTTATAATTTTACATTTCATCATATGCCTATACATCCTGTTAATACATCCATTCATTACACTACTGATTACTGATGATCACATCTGATTGATTATCTCTATGTTATGTTATGTTATGTTATGTTATGTTATGTTATGTTATGTTATGTTGTATTAAGTTCAGTTAAATAAAACATTTGTTATAAGTCTTTACCCCAGGTGTGGTCTCCCTTATTGTCATGGGCTAAGAGTCAGCTGTGACATTTTCTATAAATGATTCAATTTGCAGATGCCTGTCAGATACAAGGGCAGATGTGCCAACTGATAATATTTGTCCTGTTTCATTACTCTCAAAAATAAGGAAAGCGCTGTGTCTATCATGTCACGTTAAATTTTACAGACATGAAGAAAAATGCTGAATTATAACATTCCCAAAGTTCTTACAGCACTGTTTCTCTCCAATGCCCTTTGTTTTAATGACCTTACCCGAGGACTGGGGTTGTTTGCAGTAATAGAACAGCTCAAATAGCTTAAAGAAACTGGATTCAAAAACTATATATTTTAATGCCAAATGCGATTTTTGGGACATCTCTGTCCTAAAAACAAGAACAATTTCACATAACAATATTATCAACTCCCTCCTTTTCTCCTCTTTCTCTCTTTACCTCAATATCAAATATCAAATTCAGGCTCAAAGTCATCATCACTACAATACATCTGAATGCACTATCTTCTGTATAAGAGGTCTCTGATATATAGCATTCTCGTTCTATTACCATATCAATGTAAAATACATAAAGTTTAGAAGAAATCTCACAATATATATTTGAACTGCCCTTCCTCTGAACCTGGGAGAGGTGAAATGGCAGGGATGAGCACCTGACCAGGAGAGGAGAGAAAAGCAGTGTGAGAGAAGGAGAAAAAACAATTTATGCTGTAACTGGACTTAAATTTATGAACTTTGACTTGCAATACATATTACTGATTTGGATTGATTTCTGTGTTGTTATTATTACATGTATAGTGAGTGATTGTTACAACTGAAAATGTAATAAAATGCCACTTTTAGTTAGGTACACAGAGGAGAGGGTTTGAATGTGGGTTTGTTTACTTACACAAACAATCTCCACTATATATTAATGTTCTCTGTTGTTGGAAAGAAGAACAGAATAACTCTTTGATGTTTTTTCCCACAGCTGTAGACACAGCAACACTTCATGTTGTCTATGGAAACTATACATTATTAACAAGAATTAAGACTGTGAAACAATAACACTTCATAAATATAATGTCTCAAATTGCCACAGGAAAGACATCCCTGAAATAACAGAAAGTTGACACGTGCCATTATTTGTTGAGTTTTAAAGTGTTATAATTTGCTTATATGTATCAAACATTTTAGAACACCCCCATTTTTACGGTTTTTAAGTACAGTTTCCTACACCATGAAAAGGCACTTGGAAACTGGAGGAAACTCTGACAGGAAGAGGTCTGACAGACCCAAAGCCACAACAGGACAACAGCTTCAATCACAGCTGAACACTGTTCGAAGTGAGCAAGTCTCAGTTTCAACTGTGAAGAGAAGACTTCGAGCTGCAGGTTTGACAGGTCAAGTGGCAGTAAGAAAGCCATTGTTAAGATGGCAAAATAAGAAGAAGAGGCTTGCCTGGACCATGAAGCACCGCCAGTGGACTACTGAAGACTGGAAGAAGGTCTTATGGACCAATTAATCAAAATTTGAAATCTTCATCAGTTCATCAGGAAGTGTTTCTGTACGCCGTTGTATAATGTTCATAAATTGTTGTGCATGGCAGGCCTGTTAGAAGTCTAAATACTTTTCTATATGACATGTATCTGTCTTTCTCTCTTATGTTCTTGTTTGTCTGCCTTTGTTTTATTTGAAGTGTAGCAGCTAGAAAATAGCATGCATTACATTTAAAGTTTCACGTAAACAAGCCACCCATTATTTTATTTTCAATTTATTTTCTGCTGCTGTCATTTTAGTTTTTATATATGCAAAATTATAAGCTTTCGTTGTTGTTTTTGGAGTGTTCAGTAGAGGGCAATGCAGTTAGTAAAACAGAGGTTAAGTCCTTCTTAACCTGATCACCCATGGATCTGGAATCTGTAAAAGTAGCATATTGTATTTTAAGATGTTAATTTTTTCCATATATATTGACTTTTATCTTGAATTGGTGTATTCCGACTTCAATTAGATATATAAGTGAAATGTCTTCAATTAACAAGCATTATCAATAATAAAGACCCTTTACCCAAGGGATGTTTCACATTTTCAAATATTCTTTCACGCTATACTTTTAGATAATTCAACTTATTTACTTTATTTAGAAAATAAAAGATGGAAGAAAAATAAAGTATTTTCCTTGTTTATGTTCTTCTTGAATCCCTTCAATGGTTTAACATTTTCCAAAACCATGAAAATGTTGTGTTTCTTGACGCTGATCCTTTTGTCTCATTCAACTACAGAGCACTGAAATGTATCGCAGAATAACAATTTCATGCATCATGGACCTCAATGTATCTAAGAGTACAGGGGTATTATTGGGAATGACACAAACATTAGGTAAGACAAACAAAGACAGGGATAACACAAGTTGATGATCTTTGAACAGTTCAAGTAGCAAGCTTGTGTTTGGTGTAGTTAGCTTTACAGGAAAGGACAAAAAGGCCCCCAAACCATTTTCCATTTAACAACTTCCCGTAAATCACAAATATGGTACTAGAAACCCTGGGGAGGTTTCACACTATGGCTAGAATGCTCATCCGGTGTGCTCTTAACAAGGTCAAGTAGCTGGCAACAATTCTCTCTAGTGTTTTTCCACCACATTCACTCCAAAGGACATTGACATTTAATCACACATAAGTCCCAGCATGCTCATTTACACATTACGTTGATGTGTGACTCTATAAAGCTTACAAAGAAACTTGCTGTTATTCTCATAACTCCATCTGCAGAATCATAAGGACCACTACATGAATTCACCAATAGCTTACTAACCACATTTTATAGATATTGACATTTTTTTATTAGAATTAAGGCACACTTTTATATTAATCTTTTAGAAGAATTTAACCTCTTTGTGTTGTAGGGTACCATACAAGAAAAGGACACTGGAACAAAAAGCAACTGTGCAAAATCAATATGATGTATTCCATTATATGAATACACAACTGAAACGTGCACACGTGCCTACTCCTTTATATCTTAATTAGCACACAGTCATACAAGCTCAAAAATACAGTGTTGTGTAAGTGAACAGCACTTTGCACCTGCAGACTTAGTATACATTTCCTCCCCCTTAGCAGAAACCCTCCCTATATTGTCTTTCATTCATTGCACATTAATCTGCATTTCAGTTTTCTTCATTAGAACCGTTTAGAGACACATGCATTTCAGAGCTACGTACACTTTCAGCATTTTCAAAGTGTTCAGTGTTACCTGTAATTGACTCAACAGCATTATCATCATAACATAAAGCATTTTTTCAACTTCAGATACATAATTGTATTAAACTCTTTTCACCACTTTAAAAAAAGTATTTGATCCCCTGCTGATTTTGTACGTTTGCCCACTGACAAAGAAATGATTAGTCTATAATTTTAATGGTAGGTGTATTTTAACAGTGAGAGACAGAATAACAACAAAAAAATGCAGAAAAACGCATTTCAAAAAAGTTATAAATTGATTTGCATGTTAATGAAGGAAATAAGTATTTGATCCCCTATCAATCAGCAAGATTTCTGGCTCCCAGGTGTCTTTTATACAGGTAACAAGCTGAGATTAGGAGCACTCTCTTAAAGTGAGTGCTCCTAATCTCAGCTCGTTACCTGTATAAAAGACACCTTTCCACAGAAGCAATCAATCAATCAGATTCCAATCTCTCCACCATGGCCAAGACCAAAGAGCTGTCCAAGGATTTCAGGGACAAGATTGTAGACCTACACAAGGCTGGAATGGGCTACAAGACTATCGCCAAGCAGCTTGGTGAGAAGGTGACAACAGTTGGTGCGATTATTCGCAAATGGAAGAAACACAAAATAACTGTCAGTCTCCCTCGGTCTGGGGCTCCATACAAGATCTCACCTCGTGGAGTTTCAATGATCATGAGAACGGTGAGGAATCAGCCCAGAACTACACGGGAGGATCTTGTTAATGATCTCAAGGCAGCTGGGACCATAGTCACCAAGAAAATAATTGGTAACACACTACGCCTTGAAGGACTGAAATCCTGCAGCGCCCGCAAGGTCCCCCTGCTCAAGAAAGCACATGTTCATTGGCAAACTTCAGATGGGCCTGTACATCTGAATGATTCAGAGGAGAACTGGGTGAAAGTGTTGTGGTCAGATGAGATCAAAATCAAGCTCTTTGGCATCAACTCAACTCGCCGTGTTTGGAGGAGGAGGAATGACCCCAAGAACACCATCCCCACCGTCAAACATGGAGGTGGAAACATTATGCTTTGGGGGTGTCTTTCTGCTAAGGGGACAGGACAACTGCACCGCATCAAAGGGATGATGGACGGGGCCATGTACCATCAAATCTTGGTTGAGAACCTCCTTCCCTCAGCCAGGGCATTGAAAATGGGTCGTGGATGAGTATTCCAGCATGACAATGACCCAAAACACACAGCCAAGGAAACAAAGGAGTGGTCAAGAAGAAGCACATTAAGGTCCTGGAGTGGCCTAGCCAGTCTCCAGACCATAATCCCATAGAAAATCTGTGGAGGGAGCTGAAGGTTCGAGTTGCCAAACGTCAGCCTCGAAACCTTATTGACTTGGAGAGGATCTGCAAAGAGGAGTGGGACAAAATCCCTCCTGAGATGTGTGCAAACCTGGTGGCCAACTTCAAGAAACATCTGACCTCTGTGATTGCCAACAAGGGTTTTACCACCGAGTACTAAGTCGAAGGGGTCAAATACTTATTTCCCTCATTAACATGCAAATCAATTTATAACTTTTTTTAAATGCGTTTTTATGGATTTTTTTTGTTGTTATTCTGTCTCTCACTGTTAAAATACACCTACCATTAAAATTATAGACTGATCATTTCTTTGTCAGTGGGCAAACGTACAAAATCAGCAGGGGATCAAATACTTTTTTCCCCCACTGTATGTTGTGGACCTAGAACCTTCTGAATTATCAATTTTGTTGCTATTTTTTTCCTCCTCCCCTGTTATCTTTGACCAGTACACTTGAGTGCAAATCTAAAGCTTGAATTCCAAAACTGTGTTTGTTTTTGTTGTTTAAGATGCCTGTATTGTGATGTGTCCAGTCTCAGCATTGAGAATCGCATTGCGGAGCTGTCACGTTAAAAACACCTCTGCTGGAGTTTTCATTGATGTCGATTGTGAGGTCAGTATGTAAACTAAAAAGAAATGTGCAGTCTGGGGCTGTACAGACATGCGGGACTTGTTACTTTTCTCAAAGGCTTGTTTAAATGTCTGTACCAATTGTTCCACAGCTCCATTAGGTTTAGTTTTCCTATGCCATTTAGCCTGAGAAACAATTGAAACTCCTCAGAGCTAAACTGAGACCAATTGAAAGGGATGATCTATTTTGTCAAACCATAGGCAGTACATAAATCTCTTAATACCGCAATTATTTTTTTGCACAAGTGGCATTTTGAATAAGCACAACTTCAGGCCATCTAGAAAACTACTCTAAAACCACAAGAAAAGTATATTAGTCTTTCTCTGTGTAACAGCATGTAGCCTTTTTCAGGGTCTACTAGCTTACTTTCATTGGTGGCAAGGCACTACAAGTACGTTTCTGTTACATACTGTAAGCATATTTCATATTCCTTACATTCAGTTTCTATAACAGCATCTAAGCTTGACCACCAAAACAAACTGAGCTATTTAATTTCTACAAAGCCCCGGTGATGTTTGTGTGATTCTGTTAACATTCTTGATTGCAAACACTCAAGAATTACCCCTCAGAAGCCCCATAAGACACAACTGTAAGACCATTCTTGTGTACATTATTTGGCCAGTGTATACTACCTCACCTTACTCACCATAGTATGTTTATCAATCTCCTAAACTGTAATTTGTAGTTAATCTTCGAAAGAGACTCAATATACTGGATTTCACTTTGGATGATTTATTACATTTAAAGGCATCAACATCAGAGAGCAACAAAACTCACCTTTGCATACAGGTAGCCATTAATATTGATACTCCTGTGTCAGGACCCAAGATTGGAATTAAGGGCTTTGTTCTTTCCCAAAAATATTTTTTGATTTGGATAATTCCACAAATTATACCTAATACCTCTTGCTTTCAATCACACTACTGGCGGCATTAAGTCATCAAGTATTAACACTTTCAAGCAAGTGAGTTTGGGTTTAGTTTCTCAGAATCCCTGATCACCTTCAAACTATTTCAATCTATTTTTCTGTAGATCCTCGGTCATGGAACTAGTCAGTATAGTAACATAGGAAGACCAGGAAGTTACATTAACTTCTACTACTCCTTATCTGTTCTCTGAATGTGACTAATTCCGCTACATGCACCCTGTGCACATGAGCTGAGCTCTGTACCTGCATAGGAATACAACAACCCAACTACATCACAAACAGAAACAACAATTGTCAGCATGCAAAGGATAACATTCCACAGAAAGCCCCCTTACAGATCATAATCTAAAAATTATAAAGTGGGAATAAACTCATATCTATTTGCAAAGGAGGCAGGTGGTGTTAGGCTGGTTAGTATAATTGTTCTTAAATTTACTGTAAAATATGTTAATATATATTTTCATGACAAATATAATTTTAGTTTAAATGTATATAAATATGTTTGTTCCATTCAACTGCAGAAATAATGCAATACAATTGGTCCAGCTCCCTTATTGTAAGTAATTTAATCCTAATTTAGAGGTTAATTTAAACACATTAACCTTGGGCTGGAGCCAATCTGAAAACGGCATGTAGAATTACATCAGGAGTAATGTGAGGATGATGGTCAGAGGAAACGCTGCAGGTTAAGTAAAAGGCAGAATGCACTGATGTGTCCTCATTGTAGCTTTGAGCAAGGAGAGATTTGGGTCCTGTTTTACAGAAAAATATAGAGGTTACAACTTAATCTGGTGAACTTGAAAATGCTTTTCATATAATAAAAAGTAACTGGTAGTTTCAGCCTTTGAATAAAGAAAATTGAGCAATGAACCAATTTTTAATTGTTTTTAGTCTAGTCTAGGGGTAGTCTACTTTTATATTTTCAATATATGTTTAAGGCTTAGAGCAGGTGCATGAGATACTCATCTGTTATTCCTGTGGTAATCATACATTAATCCATTAGGAATGTGCAACTTTTATTGTAAAGTGTTACTAATTTCAGATTGAAATCGACTTATGTTGGGGACAGATAATTGTGAAGGTGAATTGTCATGGGGGTGAACTGTAACCTTTAGCAATTATCAATGGTAAACTAAAAAAAAAAAACTTGATTCATCACACACATTTTTTAAACCTTATTTAATTATATCTGAGACCTACCAATACAGCTAACAACACATCACTTGAACTGCCCTATAAAAGAGAAAGCAAAATGGGAATACTTGGACCCTCCAAACACATTTACTGTGTTAAGAAGAGTATATGAATACATGTGTTGAATTGTAATAAGATATTTCATACAGCTATAAATAATAAAGTGTTAAAAGAGCTGAAAGTAATTAAGCTACCTCTTGATTATTCCTTCATATAGCTTAGTTAAGAATTATCCTTGTCACAAGCTGCCAATTTCAATATAGTATTCTGTGTGAAAGTGCTTACACTGAAAGATGGATGAATCCAGCTATTGATCCAATCAGATATTATTTTATTACAGCTTAGCTGATGCATAGCATTTATTTAGCTATTTAAAGCTGACCATTAATCATAATTATGACTGTTGTGTCGAATGTGGGAGACAAATATAAATGACTCAGGCATGAAGTGAAAATTTTATTTTTAGTCTTGGCAATTTACAGATTTCTATCCTTTGAGTTTTATTTGTGGTAGGAGAATAACTGCATAACATAACTGATATTATACAGGTATAGAAATACATTAACATAAAGTTACATCACCTCTACACACCCACGCACTGCAATCATTAACACACACTTGTCTCAAAGATTAGAGCCCCTCATCAACAAATTAATCTTAAACTAGAAACTAAAAAGCATTTGCTGTATATTGTATTGAACAGAATTAATCTGAATACATGTATGTATTAAGTATTGTCTTAATGGTCTTTATGAATGCAACACAACATTTGTAGTGTCTGTGAGGTAAGGCAATCACAGATAATTAATTTAATACATTTATTACAAGAAAATGTTGTTATAATATAGAGAAACAATACAACTGTCGTGATGTATGATGTAGATTGTGCATGGCTGAGAGATCTTACAATTATATACATGTATAACATAGATTATAGAGATGTTTGTGGTTCAAAACCATAGGCATATATATTTCTAATTATTACCAGTCCTTTATCTTTCTAAGGTTAAGTTTTAATCCCTTTCCTCCATTTTTAGAGGTTTGCAATGCCCCTCTTGTTGAAGTATTCATAACATTGTTTAAATATTGAGAAGACTGCATCCAACCTTCTAAGGGACTTACTGTTTATCTTTCTACAACTTCTTGTTTTCCTATGTTAAAAACAAATGTGATATTGTCTGAAACAGGTAAATAAGAACCAGTTATAAATAATGCCTTCCAAAAAGCATCCAGAAAGAAGTGTTTTCTTGTGATTTATAAGAAGATAAACTAAACTTTGTGTGTGTGTGTGTGTGTGTGTGTGTGTGTGTTGAACAATAAAGTCATATGATTTACAGAACATCATGCAATATGACACCAGTAGTAAAAGAAAAAGAATGAAAAAAACATGTCAGAAATGACTTGAAACAATGACTATTGTATAGTCTGAACAAAGAAAGAATTGACACAGTTGCACTCCTAAGGCTTAACATCCATTAGCAAGTTGTCCGTCTCAAGTTACAGCAGAGATGGTCATGGGAAACTCCAAGTTAGTCACAGGAATGGGTCAAGTGTGAATAAGTAATGAAAGTGTAGCGGTTTTTCCATCATTAGCTCATCTGTCAGTGGCATCCTGGGACTCTTCAGAAACACTAATTGCTCAGCAGTACTTGTCGGTCACTTGCTGAGCTTCTTTGTCCACTCGTTTCAGGAAACAGTTAGCAAACAAAGCATAATCCTTTACTGACAAAAACCCCTAAAAAAAATTATGTTTTAAGCATTATTATCTAACAATGATCTTCAATTTCATTACCATTACGACAATGAAATGTGCTTCTTTTTGACACATTAAAGGCCTTTTTAAAATGCTCATGGTTAAGTCCACAAAATACAGTCACCAAAAGAGGGGAACATTACAAAACTTTGGAGTCTAATTTCTTTTTTCAACATTTTAATGATTATATATACAGGAAGGCCCTGGGGAAGAGAACATTAATTAGAGGAGGAAGAGGGGGACGTGAGTTTATGAGGCGGTGAATCAAATGAGGTGACTGAGTTGTGTTTTAGAGACCAATTTATTTTTAATAATCTGCAAAATCCTCAGTGTGCTGCATTTTATGAACATGTATATGCAAGTGTTATATATATATATAAATCCTTAAATTGTCAACAGTTTAAACAAAATTATGTTTAGCGGTCACATGGAAATTGAGATATTTCTGTACATTTAAATTTCACCTGAGGAGAGCACACTCAAGCATTCATCAACACACATAATTGTGGACAAAAGTGCATCCAAACTTTGCTAGTTATTAAGACATGATTTCTCCTAAAAATACAATTACATTCATGCTTATTAATTAATAATTAATAATTTATTTTTAATTTTTTTTCTATGGCTTTTACATTTCTTGCTTGCATTCACATTAAATAAAATGTTATTAATTATCATTTAAACATTTGCTTTTTGTAGTGTATAAGCAGTAAAACTGATTATTTTGCATCTTCATGTTTAAAAAATATATATTATGACTCATCATCACTGCAAAGGTAAATGACTGCCCTGAAACATAACTACTATTGTTTTCAAAACTACAATTCACATTGTAGAGCCTGTTTGGCAGCTTTGTTTTCTTCTCTTTTACCTTTACAAATAAATAGCATGTTGTAAGTATTATAATATTTTAAATTCGATTATAAGATACAGAAAATATGTTCAAATCATTTAGAAAGAGCCTCATTGAAATGTTATATAATATGTGTGGGAGAAGAAAAACAGATTGCAACACAAAACTGAATGTCATTAAAAAAAATGGGAACCCAATAGAGGGTAGCAGATATTACATATGTCAAAGACTAAACTCGCTGGCCCCACTTCTTACAGCGTATGACCTACAGATTTATTTCTTAATCATGTTTGCCATCTAAATTGAATTGAATAGCTACCAGTAAAGTGGGAAGTGCCCTTTAATATGACCATTGATGTATAACAAGCTCATTGAGTAGCACAGACTGACATTGCAAATATATATTGATATATATATATATTGATCAATTCAATATATATTCAATTACATTTAAATTTGTCATGAAGTTGGCTATTAGTGGCACAGTTGTAACTACATTTGTAACTATTTTTGTAACAAAGTTTTTTCTTAAATGCACATGTGAAAACAGAATTTTAATACAAAACAACACATCAGTTTATTAATGACAGTAATTAAAAAAAACTACTGAAATGTTTCACAATTAGTTCATGCACTATCTATACAATTCTCTGCATAGACAACATACATCTATCAAAGCCAGTGTTATGTCCTCAGTCCATCATGTTATTAAAAAAGAAGGTGATATTTTAATCATAAGAGCCTGAACTAAGAAGGTACATTTGAAGTCATCTTCTTGTTCTCAAGTGTATTACCCTCATGTGGTGATTGTGTTCAAAGAGATTAAAAAGCTAGATCTGGGGTCTTCTGGTTTTCATTCTGGTTGGACCTCACAATTATTTAATTTACCAAGTTGTTTTTATAAATTAAAGATATAAGTGAACTAACATAATTTGCAATCTGTAGAACACTATTAAATGAATCCTGTTAATCAGCTATTCAGGTCAATTAAGAACAAAAGCCACTGCAGCCCTCCAGAGATTGAGTCTGAGATGCTTCAGGCAGATTTTTAAAATAAAGAAAGCCTATTGATTGTCAGACCTACAGATTTGTGGCATCTTAATCTTGTACTATAAACTGAGAATATGAATGGACTCAGGAAAGTGGAACTAAGAAAAGGGTTAAAAATAGCTTATTTATATTGAGATGATAATAAATATGCATTATCCCTGAAGACTGCTATTAAAATAAAATAAAGTATGTTAATCGGTGCCCTGTAAAACATTATAATGTTGTGTTAAATACTCTGCGACTATTATATTATTATAGCTTATTATATCCTCTGTCTAACAAAGGGTGCTGTTATCCACCTATGCATGATGACCAGAAAACATAAAAAGATTAATGTCAAAGTAATTAATGTAGAAATGGACAGTGTGAAAAAATCTATGTACTATGTTCCATGTCTTACAAAATTATGTAATTTCAGTGAATATTAAATAAATCCAAAGGTCAAGCTCATATACTATCCATAATACAATTTAAAATAATAATGTCATAAATCAGAATGTGTTCCAAAATGTGCTGATATCATTATATTAGATAAAATATGCAAATTGCCCTGGTAAATGTCTTGATAAAACTGCTTAAAATGTATGATGCTAAGACCCTTATTTTTCAGAGAACACCTTTAAATTGATAAAATATGCATTTCAATAATGTCCTTTGAAAGTATAGAAAAATGTATTTCTTACAAAGAAAGGATCTCAGAGTCCGAATCTAATTTCATATCTGCAGGCATACAATAGCCTAATTTAGTATTGGGAACATCACTGGCAGGAAGGTTCTTATCACTGGTGGGAAGTAAGCTGTTCTTTTGTATTGAAAATAAGTCAACCGTTTCAATGTAATAGTAAGAAACAGTCAATGTAATTCATTGTGATCCATGTCCTGTCTTCCCATCTTATATTCAGACTTGTTTTAGACTTTTTGTCTACCTTTCTCAAGTAAGATAAGGGTTAAGATACTTTAGCTTAATTTTGTATTATATTTGCTAGATTTGGGATTGATACACAAAAAGAGATCTAACCACTTTACTTTTCCACCTTAAATCTCAATATGAATCCTTAACCAAACCAAACGCTACTGAATCGTTAGGTCTGAAAATGAACAGTTGAAACTAAACCCAAGCCATAACTGAAACTGTACAAAATCCACATCCATGGGAACTCTAAATCAAACCGTTAGCCATCCAGATCCTGAGTCTAAACAGAAATACATTAAAAAACCTTAACATTACCAAAAAACAATAAGGTTAGGATTGCATTCCTACTACTACTAAGTCAGGTGCTTATTTGGCATAAATTATGGTGTTGGTTTGGGTTGGAATTATGACTATTGTATCACAAAACGGTACTACAGGTTATTATACATAAATAGTTTGCCGTTGTAAAGTGGGAGCCGTTGCATTTTACCATAGTGTACAATTTACTTAGTGTACAGTTTGACAGGAAAGTGGCATAACCGTATTTTCTAAGATCAGTAGGAGAGCCAAGGGTATGTGCAGACAAAGAAATGGAAGCAACTATGGACCTCAGACGAGAAACAAGCAACAACTTAAGTCTGCCTGTTTACTGGCAGAACAACAACCTTTGAAGAATAAAACAAATAAACAAAAAATAGTGAAAGAATTAAAAAGTTGTTGTGTTCTACACAAGCTGACATTTGGCAAATACTGGATGTCTCTAAGTATCATCCATGAAGCAACAAATAATTCTAGTCATTCCTTTGTGAATTATTTTGGCAGATGCCTGTGCAATTGCAGATTTACTTTTTATATTAGTAGAAACATAATCTTATGGGATATAATCACTTAATATATACAAAGATATTTTAGGTTATGTCTCTCATTTTGGTTGTTTGAAATTCAGTCATCCAGAGAGTGCATGTCATCTATTGCCACGAAACTCTGCCAGTTTGTCATTAAAATAAAAAAGTGAACAAGAAACAAACACACACACATAATGTATTATTACTCTAATTTCTGTTAATATGATTTATCTAGTTAATTAAAGAATATACAAAGATTAAATGCCTATGTTCATATTCTGACGACATCTCCCAATAATTAAACATGTTAATTAAACGAATTTAAAGTTTTAATAATTTACTACTCACCTTATATATAGTCAACAACTCAAGAAAAATGTAGTCTGACATGACTACAAGATATATTTATTTAAATCATATCCATCCATCATATTTACATGACATTTAGCATACATATCCCTGACATGTGTGTTTTGACCTCACTTGAGACAGTATGCTTGAGTCACAGATTAAATACTGTTTTCCAGGTTTACACGGTCTTAGTTTATTGCACAGTTTAACCCCATTCACACTGAAACAATCTGTCTGTGTGAATGGGTTATTAACGGCAATTTTCCAGCAAGGGTCCTAGTAATGGGTCTGTGTCAATGGGCTTGCACGAGAAAAGTACCATCCCTGCCATGACTCAAACATCAGTAAATTCTGATTGGCCACCCTGGGCTCCCTCCCCCTCTTCGGCGTCGTCCCTCGCCTCCTGCCCGCTGCGCCATCGGTGACAGAGGTCTGGCTTTGCGGACAGGGAGCACAATCAGGCCATCCTGGCTTGAAATAGTAGGATGTACCAGATCTGCGCTCTCCTGGCCGTGCAGGCAGCGCAGGCAGCACAACAGGTGCCGCCCCCCCCACACCATGACACTCCACCGTCGGTTCAATCCGCGCCGGTGGAGACTGAGGGGAGTCTGTCTGCCCCATCCCAGGATGAGGGCAGTGGACGGGCCACCTGGGAGGAGGACCGCCTGTCTCTGGGTCCTCACAAGGACTCAGAGCTGGAGGCGGAAACTCATGGAGGAGGAGTTGGTCGCTCCTACCCCTCCTCCTCTGTTGAGCATGGACATCCCTCCTGCTCCCACAGGACAGGACAGGGAGTTCTGGCCAGTCATTCAGAGGGCTGTAGAGTCTCTCCAGCTCCCCTGGCCCCCTGACAATGCCCGCTCTCGGTTTGAAAGAGGTCAGCGCATGCAGCGGCCCAAATGGGCCCTCCCGCTGCTGCCTGACCTCCTTGAGGAGCTGAGAGCTACCTGGGATCATCCGGCAACAGCCCCCGCCCTAGTCAGGATAGGGGAGGCTTATGCCAGGACCCAGGGTGCGGCAGAAGCAGGCTTGGTGGAGTTCCCGTGTGTGAATTCCACCATAGCCGCGCTGGTCTCCCTACCTCCGCTGTCCGTGGAGCCATGCAACCTGACCTGCCCCAACAGGCAGTGTCGCATTGCGTAGACGCTTCTCCAGAGGGCGTATGAGGCTGGAGCCCAAGCGGCTTGCTTTCGAAACACAGGCCACAGCTCAGGACACAGGCCGAACCACAGCCCAGGTCACAGCTCCGCCCACCTGCCAATCTCCGCCAGCATCTCACTGGCAGGCAGGAGCCCCCCCAGGCTCGCCACCCTGATCCCCGGCGGCCCACGGCAGCTCGTCGTAGGAGGGGACCTGGCCTGACCCCACCCCCTCCACCAACCGAGCCCCGCCCCTGAGACGTTCCAGCAGCCTCTGGCCCACCCTTACACCCCCCAGCAACTCTCCAATTGGCAACACTGCACCCAAGACTCTTGGGTTCTCCAAATTATATCAGTTGGCTACTACCTACAATTTCAGGCACATCCACCAGGGCATGGTGTGGACGCGAGTGAGGGACCCGTTGCAGTGTGCGGTGCTTCACGTCAAAATCACCGCTCTCCTGGAGAAGTGAGCAATCCGCGAAGTGCCCCTGCCGGGGCAGCACAAGGGATAAGGTACAACTTGACTGCCAGTCAAAACCCTTCAGGTACATGTGAATCGCTTCCCAAGTGTATCACAGCAACAGTAGAGAACCTTCAGTGCAAGACGAGCCCTGGAAGAGATAGTCACTGACACAATGCCAGATCATTTGTCTTCAGTTTATTTTTGCAACAACACACACTTTTATACATGTCAGAAGTCTGTTTGCCAAGAGTTCCAGGGCAGGTACATACAGATATTACACATTGCTAGGCAGACATGGAATGTGTCTGATATCATAATTCTTAACACACTCGAGAGTTTCGGTTGACATATCTGCACGGTTTGCCTAGCAGTAGACAACGTGGGACTCTATCTTATTTCTGGTTTGCCTGAAGAGCAGCATGTGTATTGTTTATGTTTATGTATTATTATTATTATTATTATTATTATTATTATTATTATTATTATTATTATTTATTAATAATAATAATGGGAACTCTAAACTCTATGTTGCCAGCTCCTATGTTGAGCTGTTCCTCAAAATATAATATAAATATAGGGAGTTTGTGGTTTGACATTTCCAAAATAGAGGTGAGGGGAAGGCCGTGAGTTCAAGTGTCTAGACTTGCACAGAAACACAGTTATGCGTGAGTATGTTATTTATGCAAGAATGACAAATTTCAGCTCCCCCTGCCACGG
Organism: Amia ocellicauda; assembly: GCF_036373705.1. Taxonomy (NCBI): domain Eukaryota; kingdom Metazoa; phylum Chordata; class Actinopteri; order Amiiformes; family Amiidae; genus Amia; species Amia ocellicauda. The sequence continues at coordinate 21,970,248 of NC_089851.1, forward strand.
CAACATTTCCAGTGAGATATGTCAATGTCAACTCTGTAACATCTGTTAAAGGCTAATCCTACAATAAGAATACAATACAATGAGTTACATGGTTACAGTAGGTTAAATAATCAGTATGCCTACCAAACTTAATTATCCCCAACAGTTAATATATGAATATGTTATATAAAATTCCTTACAATTCCCCATACTTCCTTGTGCCCAAGAAAGATGGCGGTTTCTGCCCCATCTTGGATCTGAGGTGCTTGAACCAACACCTTGAGGTGCTGCGCTTCAAGATGCTCAACCTGAGCACCATGTCCCAGGCCATCAAGCCCAGCAACTGGTTCAACACGGTGGATCTGAAAGATACTAACTTTAACATCCCCATTGCGCAGGCACACAGGAAGTTTCTTCACTTTGCCTTCGAGGGCCGAGCATTCAAGTTTGCTGTTCTCCCCTTTGGCCTGTCACTAGCCCCACGCACTTTTTCCAAGTGCATGGACGTTGTGTTAGCCCCCTTGCATTGTCAGGGGGTCCGCATCCTCAACTATCTAGATGACTGGCTGGTTTGTTCTCACTGGAGGGAGCAGGTTCAGAAACACACAAACCTGATTTTAGGCCGCCTCTCTGAATTGGGCCTTCGGGTCAATTGAGAGACGAGCCGCCTGACGCCAACTCAGCAGGCACAGTTCCTCGGACTGCGCCTCGATTCTGTTGCCATGCTCACCACACTGGTGCCAGAGAGAGTTGCCTCCATACACACGTGTCCCTCCCTCTTCCGACTGAGAGTTCATGTCAGGGTGGCCCATTGCCAGAGGCTGCTGGGCCTCCTAGCAACATACGCCGGATCCGTCCCTTCCTCACCGACTACTCTCCCGCCTGGACTACTGCAACTCCCTCCTTGCCAGCCTACCTGCATCCACTACCCGCCCACTCCAGCTCATCCAGAACTCTGCGGCTCATTTGGTATTCTCTCTGCCACGATTCGCACACGCTACCCCACTGCTCCGCTCCCTCCACTGGCTCCTGATACCGGCACGCATTCAGTTCAAGACATTGACCCTCACCTACCGCTGTCTCGACCACACAGCACCAAGCTACCTTCAGACCCTCATCTCTCCATACATCCCCTCCAGACCACTGCGCTCCTCCAGTGCCAGAAGACTAACTCTGCCTCCTCTCCACTCTCCTTCCTCCAGAGCCCGCTCCTTCTCATCCCTGATCCCTAAATGGTGGAACGACCTGCCCACCGAAGTCAAAGCGGCAGAGTCCTTGACCTCATTCCGGCACTTACTCAAGACTCATCTTTTCCAACAGTACTTGTAATATTAGTCCTTTTATCCCTGCTAGATAGCACTTCACAGTTTTATTATGCTTTTGATTTGTTTTCCTCCTTGCTCCCTTTCCCGTTGCCCTTGACTGTGATCTTACATCTTGACAGTTCTTAGCTTTCACCTTCCAGGATGTAGGACCTCACTTACTGTACTTGTGTAAATTGTAAATTGGAATTTGTAAAATGTATTTTGTATTACTATATTTTAATTAACTTGAATTTGCCTTGTACTTAACTGTATTTTTGCACTTATGTTGTAAGTCGCCCTGGATAAGGGCGTCTGCCAAGAAATAAAAATAATAATATTTCTGGTGGCGGAGCCCTCACAATTTAACCCTCGGTGTGCCCCTGGGGCTAGTCTATCACCAAGCAGTTATGATGACAGACGCCTCCAAGCAGGGTTGGGGAGCAGTCTGCAGGTGGACAGAGCCAGCACGGGCCCTCCATATCAACGTCCTGGAGTTACAAGCTGTACTCCTTGGACTGTCTCATTTCCTGCCGGTCCTGCGGGACAGACATGCTCTTTCAGACGGACAACACAGCGGTGGTCGCCTATATCAACAGGCAAGGGGGTCTCTGGTTGCGCAGACTGTACTGTCTAGCACGCTGTCTGCTGCTGTGGGCGCAGCCACGGTGCTGCTCCATCAGAGCAGTTCACCTCCCAGGTCTGGCCAACATGGTGGCGGACCTCCTCTCTCGGGGAGGCTCCCCGGTCTCGGAATGGCGCCTCCACCCATCTGTGATACAGCAACTGTGGAGCCGGTTCGGCAGAGCGGACGTGGATCTCTTTGCCTCGGCAGAGTCCACACACTGCCCACTATGGTTCTCCATCCAAGACCACTCAGGAACCCTAGGGATCGACGCGCTAGCCCACATGTGGATGCGCTGTCTCCTTTACGTGTTCCCACCGTTCCCCCTTCCCCCAGTGGTCCTGGAGAAGGTCAGGAGACAACGAGCAACAGTTCTGCTGATAGCCCCACGGTGGCCTCGCAGATTCTGGTTTGCAGACCTGATCGCCTTCCTCCACGCAGAGCCTTGGCAGCTCCCAGTAAGAGTGGACTTGTTGTCCCAGGTGCAGGGCAAGCTTTGGCACCCCAATCCGGGCCTCCTTCAGCTCTGGGCCTGGCCCCTGAGTGGGAACGACTGGGTCTGTCAGACATGGTGGTAGCCACTATTCAGTCGGTGACAGCTCCCTTTATGAGGTCGCAGTATTCCTACCGCTGGCGGACGTTTAGCACCTGGTGCCAAGATGTCAAGACTCAATACATCGGGGTCATATTGCAAATTCTACAGGAGCTGTTGGACCAGGGCAAGTCCCCGTCCACGCTCAAAGTGTATTTGATTGCCATCTCCGCATGTCATGTCCGGATTGATGGCGAGCCCCTTGGGTCTCATTTTCTGGCTGTGCAGTTTCTAAAGGGAGCTCAACAGCTATGGCCTCCTCGCACCCCTTCACTGCCCACATGGTGCTGGAAGCACTTTCCCAAGCCCCATTTGAGCCACTGAACTCAGCTGAGCTGAAGCTGGTGTCACTTAAGACTGTGTTTTTGCTGGCAATCACCTCTGCAAAACACGTGAACAAGTTACACGCCATGTTCGTACACCCATCGTGTGTCCATTTTGCGGGAGATGGCTCCAGGGTCACGCTACGGCCTAACCCTGCGTTCCTTCCGAAAGTGCTGTGTCCATTTCATGTCAACAGGCCTATTGAGTTGATGGCTTTTCATCCTCCTCCCTTCGCTTCAGAGGAAGAGAGTCGGCTTCAACTGCTCTGCCCAGTGCAGGCCCTCAGGTGCTATTTGGAACGCACTAAGGACATTCGGCGCTCAGACCAACTGTTTGTGTCTTATGGAGCACGGACCCAGGGCCAGGTGATTTCAAAGCAGGGCCTCTCGCATTGGATTGTGGACACCATTACCACGGCCTACGAATCTACCGGGACCCCGGTGCCTGAACACCTGGTGGCCCACTCGACTCGAGGCGTTGCCACATCTTGACACCTTTTTCAAGCTGCCCCCTTGGCAGACATTTGGGCCTGATTTGGGTTGCAGCTTGGGCCTTGATGCTTACATTTTCCCGGTTCTACAGGTTGGACGTGACAGGACCAGTCCCTTCCATTGGGAACCCGGTGTTGGCTGCAGTCGAACCCCAGTAGCCTACGGGCTCTGGCTCCTGCCTTTTCCTCTCCCAGTCTGCCCCTGTTAAGTACATCCTGAGGGAGCTAGTGAACCATGTTTTTCCCTTCCACCGGACTATGCCTTCCAGTCGAGCACCCATGCGAGCTGCTCCTGGATTTACTGACAAACCTGTCGATGTGTTCCCAGGGTCTGTCATGCGGCCTACAGGCACATTGCCTTACGAGGCCGCCCTGTATAGTTAGTTCATTATACATTGTGTTGCGGTGGTGCATGCGTCTGGCCTGTACCCCGCTCTGTATATATATATATAAAATGTGTTAAACAGCAGGACTGTGGCTCTGTCTGACTTGTGCAGCATGGTGCTCACTGCCGCTGTTTCCAGCTGATGGCGCTTGAGTTTCGCTGCCTCGCTGTGTATATAGTTCCTGGTCAGCAGGTCTGTGGCCCCCTCTGGCTGTATTACACCATAGAGCAGGGGACCGCTGCTGTTGTCCTCCAGCGGAGGGCGCTTGAGTTTCTCCAGTGCCCCGCTGTGTACATAATTAATTTATTCACACGGTAAGAGCTGTACTTGCCCTGTGCTAGAGGCGCTATTCGGCAGGTGTCAACTGCTCCTGTGTTTCCACGTGTGGCGCATAATCTGGCTCTTGCGCCCCGTGATGTATATACTTAGTTTGTCACGACATGGTCAAGCTGGTGTGGCCTTGCTTCTAGCTGTGCTAGTGAAACAAGCAGCCACCGCTATGACGTCCCACGTGTGGCGCATGAGCAAGCTACTGCGCCCATGGTGTATACAGTTCATTTGCACGAAATCTAATTGTCAGCACAATAGAGCTCTTCCACTCTGTACTATTCAGTTGAGTTGGATGCTCCTGTGCTGCGCGCTGACAAGTATGAAGGTCTTGCTGTCACGCGTTATATGTACATATTGTATATTGTTGTTCAGCTCGACTACTCTGTTGACTAGCCAGCTATGTATTCTGTGTTTTTTCATTGGGTCTGTGGCCCCGCTCCTACTGGATCAGGGGTCCACTGCCATTATATGCGCGGAGGCTGCACAAGTTGTTTGATTACCCGCACCAGATATTGTGCATGTAGATTCGGCCTCGCTCCTAGCTGCACTAGTAGAGCAGCCGGACTTGCTATTGTTTGTGGAGGGCGTAGGAGTTGACCTCTGTAGCCCCGCCTTGTATTTTCTGATTCTAGACAGTTCCTGGTAAGAGCGTGACCTCCCAGGTCTGGCCAACATGGTGGCGGACCTCCTCTCTCGGGGAGGCTCCCCGGTCTCGGAATGGCGCCTCCACCCATCTGTGATACAGCAACTGTGGAGCCGGTTCGGCAGAGCGGACGTGGATCTCTTTGCCTCGGCAGAGTCCACACACTGCCCACTATGGTTCTCCATCCAAGACCACTCAGGAACCCTAGGGATCGACGCGCTAGCCCACATGTGGATGCGCTGTCTCCTTTACGTGTTCCCACCGTTCCCCCTTCCCCCAGTGGTCCTGGAGAAGGTCAGGAGACAACGAGCAACAGTTCTGCTGATAGCCCCACGGTGGCCTCGCAGATTCTGGTTTGCAGACCTGATCGCCTTCCTCCACGCAGAGCCTTGGCAGCTCCCAGTAAGAGTGGACTTGTTGTCCCAGGTGCAGGGCAAGCTTTGGCACCCCAATCCGGGCCTCCTTCAGCTCTGGGCCTGGCCCCTGAGTGGGAACGACTGGGTCTGTCAGACATGGTGGTAGCCACTATTCAGTCGGTGACAGCTCCCTTTATGAGGTCGCAGTATTCCTACCGCTGGCGGACGTTTAGCACCTGGTGCCAAGATGTCAAGACTCAATACATCGGGGTCATATTGCAAATTCTACAGGAGCTGTTGGACCAGGGCAAGTCCCCGTCCACGCTCAAAGTGTATTTGATTGCCATCTCCGCATGTCATGTCCGGATTGATGGCGAGCCCCTTGGGTCTCATTTTCTGGCTGTGCAGTTTCTAAAGGGAGCTCAACAGCTATGGCCTCCTCGCACCCCTTCACTGCCCACATGGTGCTGGAAGCACTTTCCCAAGCCCCATTTGAGCCACTGAACTCAGCTGAGCTGAAGCTGGTGTCACTTAAGACTGTGTTTTTGCTGGCAATCACCTCTGCAAAACACGTGAACAAGTTACACGCCATGTTCGTACACCCATCGTGTGTCCATTTTGCGGGAGATGGCTCCAGGGTCACGCTACGGCCTAACCCTGCGTTCCTTCCGAAAGTGCTGTGTCCATTTCATGTCAACAGGCCTATTGAGTTGATGGCTTTTCATCCTCCTCCCTTCGCTTCAGAGGAAGAGAGTCGGCTTCAACTGCTCTGCCCAGTGCAGGCCCTCAGGTGCTATTTGGAACGCACTAAGGACATTCGGCGCTCAGACCAACTGTTTGTGTCTTATGGAGCACGGACCCAGGGCCAGGTGATTTCAAAGCAGGGCCTCTCGCATTGGATTGTGGACACCATTACCACGGCCTACGAATCTACCGGGACCCCGGTGCCTGAACACCTGGTGGCCCACTCGACTCGAGGCGTTGCCACATCTTGACACCTTTTTCAAGCTGCCCCCTTGGCAGACATTTGGGCCTGATTTGGGTTGCAGCTTGGGCCTTGATGCTTACATTTTCCCGGTTCTACAGGTTGGACGTGACAGGACCAGTCCCTTCCATTGGGAACCCGGTGTTGGCTGCAGTCGAACCCCAGTAGCCTACGGGCTCTGGCTCCTGCCTTTTCCTCTCCCAGTCTGCCCCTGTTAAGTACATCCTGAGGGAGCTAGTGAACCATGTTTTTCCCTTCCACCGGACTATGCCTTCCAGTCGAGCACCCATGCGAGCTGCTCCTGGATTTACTGACAAACCTGTCGATGTGTTCCCAGGGTCTGTCATGCGGCCTACAGGCACATTGCCTTACGAGGCCGCCCTGTATAGTTAGTTCATTATACATTGTGTTGCGGTGGTGCATGCGTCTGGCCTGTACCCCGCTCTGTATATATATATATAAAATGTGTTAAACAGCAGGACTGTGGCTCTGTCTGACTTGTGCAGCATGGTGCTCACTGCCGCTGTTTCCAGCTGATGGCGCTTGAGTTTCGCTGCCTCGCTGTGTATATAGTTCCTGGTCACCAGGTCTGTGGCCCCCTCTGGCTGTATTACACCATAGAGCAGGGGACCGCTGCTGTTGTCCTCCAGCGGAGGGCGCTTGAGTTTCTCCAGTGCCCCGCTGTGTACATAATTAATTTATTCACACGGTAAGAGCTGTACTTGCCCTGTGCTAGAGGCGCTATTCGGCAGGTGTCAACTGCTCCTGTGTTTCCACGTGTGGCGCATAATCTGGCTCTTGCGCCCCGTGATGTATATACTTAGTTTGTCACGACATGGTCAAGCTGGTGTGGCCTTGCTTCTAGCTGTGCTAGTGAAACAAGCAGCCACCGCTATGACGTCCCACGTGTGGCGCATGAGCAAGCTACTGCGCCCATGGTGTATACAGTTCATTTGCACGAAATCTAATTGTCAGCACAATAGAGCTCTTCCACTCTGTACTATTCAGTTGAGTTGGATGCTCCTGTGCTGCGCGCTGACAAGTATGAAGGTCTTGCTGTCACGCGTTATATGTACATATTGTATATTGTTGTTCAGCTCGACTACTCTGTTGACTAGCCAGCTATGTATTCTGTGTTTTTTCATTGGGTCTGTGGCCCCGCTCCTACTGGATCAGGGGTCCACTGCCATTATATGCGCGGAGGCTGCACAAGTTGTTTGATTACCCGCACCAGATATTGTGCATGTAGATTCGGCCTCGCTCCTAGCTGCACTAGTAGAGCAGCCGGACTTGCTATTGTTTGTGGAGGGCGTAGGAGTTGACCTCTGTAGCCCCGCCTTGTATTTTCTGATTCTAGACAGTTCCTGGTAAGAGCGTGACTACGGTCCTTGCTCCTGGGTGGCTCAAATATGGCCCTACGGGGCCCCTGATGTTACTCTCTGGAGTTGTGTTGCGGTGCACCTTGGGGCAGGCTCCCTTATCAGCTTGCTGCCTCCTCCCTTGCGACGGCTTGGTTATACAGTAACCCCTCCCCAGTTACTGAACACAACGATAGGCTACTATATTTTTGATTATTATAATCAGTGCACGTTGCACTGCCGAATGGTGATTGTTTTGCCTATATACAAATATACAATAACAGTAGTGTGACGTCCCCTAAATATCCATCTAGGAGTATGTTACTGCTACTGCCATACCTTTAAACATATAGTACTACTTTACATAATACATTAAATTAAGCGTTTTATAGCAATTCGTTATTTCTGACACATTTTCTCTTGAATTTTAAATTCAAGCATTATGGATTGGATTGTCTACTTTTAATTAAATAATGCCTAACAGTTACTATAATGATGTACTAGATTAAACCCATATTTATTGTAACACATTCTGTTTGTTTCAGACTTTTGTGGTGCATAATAATTTCAAAAAATATTGATAAACTTTATTTCACATGAGATTTGATTTGTAACCTGCACGTTTATCCATCAGAGATCTCAGCAATATATAAGTAACATGTTGACACTCCCTGATGGTCTTTTGACCTTGTCTTTGTAATTACATAATTTGGCATTTATACAATAAATACATAAGCCACCTGTTCATTCAGTGTTGTGGATGGTTGCATTAATCAAGCAATGCATACAATTTCTGGATTAAATATGTAATCTCATTTTAGATAAGTGGGATAATGTTTTTTCCCCCCTTTTTTGTGTCAGTCACCTGAATCTGAGCGAAATAATCTGTGGTTATGCAATTCTTGTCTAAATTAATGCATGTGATATTTTAATCTTGCAGAGTATGTAGTTTATATAACATGACAGCAGTTCACAATTATTACATCAAAAGCATGATGTAAATTCACAGTATACACTCTTTAATTTCCAAAACAATCCTAAAGTACCCCCTGCTCTGCTGTGTTTTTGTTCCAGCTGAGCTCTCAATAACTTAATTGAATTGTATATTGCATTGTTAGTTCAATTAAAGATTAAATCAGTAGTTAAGATCTTAGTTGGAACAAATAACCAGGACTGGTTTAGGAATCTCTGCTGTAAAGCATGGCAAATATGTGACTGATTTCAGGCAATGTAAATACATGTTTGTTTGTTTGTTTGTAAAAAAAAGGAAAGGTGATACAACTTTATAAAATTTAACTTTACAACTCAGGAAAATAAAATTACACTTTCTGGATAAATAGATGAATATTATTGGAAATGCTGTGGCCCATTTGTCATTTGGGAAAATTGTTTATTACAGCACTGCAATGACAAATCATTCTCTTTCCCATTTTAAAATATTTTGGAAGAAGAGCAAGATTAAATTACCTTCCCAATTTATAAAGAATTCTAAAAATCGAATTCTGTTCTTCAATCTGATAATGAATTTGGTGCTCCTGACTAGTTACTGGCTTCCTGTGTTCCCATAGTGCTGTCTGTGGGAGTTATATTAATTCTCACTAGTATATATAGCTCTGCTGTTTGCACGGTGGACTTCCAATGTAAAAAACAAACACAACAGAAACAGATGGCTTTTCAAAGTATTCATGTGTCTGTCTTCACTTCTTCATTTTGAGTAAAGTGTGTGTAGTGGGCCATTAATTTAACATTGATAAATAAGTAAATATACAAATGAAGGAAGACTTCAGTTGTAGATATGACTTACCTGTGCACTTAAATATAGAAAATACAATATATATTTGATTTACCATGTCTAACATATAGTCAATTGTATTTCTGTGAAATTTAAAAATCTTTAACCTTAAAAATAAGTGGTTCTTGATTTAAGTGGTTCTTGTATTTATATGTAGAACTAATGTATATTGATGTGAAGGTGCTTCCTCTCTTTAGGGTAAATTGGATAAGGGCGTCTACCAAGAAATACAAATAATAATAATGCTAAAATAAGTGTGCTAAAAGCTGTTCTTTTAGATTGATATAGACATATTTTTGGAACATGGACATTTTTACATTTGTCCATTTGATATCACTCTCTGTAATTATCTGTTGCACCTGTATATCTCCATCCATCCATCCATCTTCAAAACTGCTTATCCTGGTGAGGGTCGTGGGGAAGCCGGAGCTGATCCCGTCAGGCACAGGGCGCAAGGCAGGAATACACCCAGGATGGGACGCCAGTCCATCGCCAGGCAACACACACACATACACACACAGACATATACACACATACACACACAGGGCAATTTAGAGTGACCAATCAACCTAACCCGCAATTATTTTTAAATTGTTTTTAATGTATTTTGGAATTTGTTGTTTGATTTGTTTTGTTTTTTGGTTTATCCAAGTGCCAACCCACGCGGACACGGGGAGAACATGCAAACCTGTATATCTATTACTTGTAAATAAGTTGGGGATGATAATAATAATCTATCTGAAATCACACTGCCTTTACCTAAAGTCATCATTTGAGCAAAAATTACAAGCCAAGAAGTTAAAAAACAAACAAATAATAAAACGAGAGATTCCAAAGGCAGGAAGTATCTCTGTACATATTATATATATATATATATATATATATATATATATATATATATAATATTGGTTCAAATTTGTTTTGTTACTATCTGAAATGCCCTTGATTTACCCAGCTGAGCTGTGTCTGCTATTTGTCATTGAGTTCCATTTTGATAAGCTTAAATATTACTCCAGCTTGTCTGGGAGCTACAGAAATAGAGTCATATTGTTAATGTGGCATCACAAAATTGCCACCAAGCATGAATGATATCCCTATGAATATGTAGGTCATATTACTTTTAAGTATTTTTAGGTTAGGAGCAAAGCAAACATACACAGGAATACATAGAAATCAGGAAACCACTTAAGGTAGAAAATCAACTATAAATAGATTAAAATACCACTAAAAACTCATTAATTAAACATTAAATCCTGCATGACACTAATATTGTATTTTAAATGAAAGGGAAGTATTCAAGCTTTAAGGCAAATGACAGAGTTGTTCAGACCAATACAGACCAAGAACTAGAATAAACATAATTCATAAGACATAAGAGAATGATTTTGAATGTATGGAAGGACTCAACTCCTGACTGTTGTTCTTGTCATTTCTATTTGTATTTCTTTCCAGGATTTACTTTCTTTGCATACTTAACTTATTTCAGTGTGATATGATTATTTTCTATTATCAGGCATTTGAGATATTAAAATGTATTGGTTAGAAATGTACCTGATAATTAGGTCTAGCCTCATTAAAACTACTTCATTTTAGTTTTCTGATGCCCCAAGACCAATATATAGATCAAATAGCCATATAACCTTTAGCCAGTTTTGCAAAGTTGTCATTGGCCTTTTGGTAGCCTCTCTGATCAGTCTCCTTCTTGCTCAGTCGTCCAATTTGGAGGGTTGGCCTGATCTAGGCAGGGTCCTGCCATACACCTTACACTTCATAATAATGTTTTTATACCCATAACCTAATCTGTGCCTTTCAACAACTTTGTCCCACTTTGAATCCTTGCATAGAAATTCTCTACCCAGTAGAGGGAGGACTGCACTCAAGTGCTCAGGTCTAATTGTTTGACACGCTCCTTTGCACCCCACAGAAAACTTGGTTGTGCCAGCCTTGCATCTGGCTGATATTTTCCTTCAGTCTTTTCTGTATCTGTACTACCACCTTAGGATGATGGTTTCATATGCAGTCCAAGAAAGTCATTGCGGACCTATTCTACTTTTCATAACATTGGAGATACCTGTGGTGATACAACAGATAATATACACCGATCAGCCATAACATTATGACCACCTGCCTAATATTGTGTAGGTCCCACTTTTGCCACCAAAACAGCTCTGACCCGTCGAGGCATGGACTCCACTAGACCTCTGAAGGTGTGCTGTGGTATCTGGCACCAAGACATTAGCAGCAGATCCTTTAAGTCCTGTAAATTGTGAGGTGGGGCCTCCATGGATAGGACTTGTTTGTCCAGCACATCCTACAGATGCTCAATTGGATTGAGATCAGGGGAATTTGGTTGGATTTTGTCCCACTCCTCTTTGCAGATCCTCTCCAAGTCATTAAGGTTTCAAGGCTGACGTTTGGCAACTCGAACCTTCAGCTCCCTCCACAGATTTTCTATGGGATTAAGGTCTGGAGACTGGCTAGGCCACTCCAGGACCTTAATGTGCTTCTTTTTGAGCCACTCCTTTGTTGCCTTGGCTGTGTGTTTTGGGTCATTGTCATGCTGGAATACCCATCCACGACCCATTTTCAATGCCCTGGCTGAGGGAAGGAGGTTCTCACCCAAGATTTGACGGTACATGGCCCCGTCCATCGTCCCTTTGATGCGGTTGTCCTGTCCCCCAAAGCATAATGTTTCCACCTCCATGTTTGATGGTGGGGATGGTGTTCTTGGGGTCATAGGCAGCATTCCTCCTAGTCCAAACACGGCGAGTTGAGTTGATGCCAAAGAGCTCGATTTTGGTCTCATCTGACCACAACACTTTCACCCAGTTCTCCTCTGAATCATTCAGATGTTGGCAAACTTCAGACGGGCCTGTACATGTGCTTTCTTGAGCAGGGGGACCTTGTGGGCGCTGCAGGATTTCAGTCCTTCATGGTGTAGTGTGTTACCAATTGTTTTCTTGGTGACTATGGTCCCAGCTGCCTTGAGATCATTAACAAGATCCTCCCGTGTAGTTCTGGGCTGATTCCTCACCGTTCTCATGATCATTGAAACTCCACGAGGTGAGATTTTGCATGGAGCCCCAGACCGAGGGAGACTGACAGTTATTTTGTGTTTCTTCCATTTGCGAATAATCGCACCAACTGTTAGTACCTTCTCACCAAGCTGCTTGGCTATGGTCTTGTAGCCCATTCCAGCCTTGTGTAGGTCTACAATCTTGTCTCTGACATCCTTGGACAGCTCTTTGGTCTTGGTCATGGTGGAGAGTTTGGAATCTGATTGATTGATTGCTTCTGTAGACAAGTGTCTTTTATACAGGTAACGAGCTGAGATTAAGAGCACTCCCTTTAAGAGAGTGCTCCTAATCTCAGCTCGTTACCTGTATAAAAGACACCTGGGAGCCAGAAATCTTGCTGATTGATAGGGGATCAAATACTTATTGCCCTCATTAACATGCAAATCAATTTATAACTTTTTTGAAATGTGTTTTTCTGGATTTTTGTGTTGTTATTCTGTCTCTCACTGTTAAAATACACCTACCATTAAAATTATAGACTGATCATTTCTTTGTCAGTGGGCAAACGTACAAAATCAGCAGGGGATCAAATACTTTTTTCCCTCACTGTATAAAGAACATTTACAGTGGCCTACTCTGCAGTACCATAAGTTATGGTGGCTGTTAAATATCCCCAGAGTAAATTGCAGTTGAATTATATTTTTCTTTTTTTGTTGCTCCATATATCTTCCTAAATTGGGTGATTTTTTTTTTTTTTTTTTTTTTTTATAACACAGTTATATGGGATCATCCATTAGAATTGCACCAAAGGCAAAGCCATTGATTTTTAAAGATAATCAGTAAAGTCCATGATTTTTCTGGGTTTATTTGTATGCTCATGCTGTTGTCATTAGTACATGTGGATGACTAAACAAAATGAGGAAAAATACAAACAATAAAAATGAAAACACTTATGTCAAGAAGAGTAAAAATAGAACAGAGTGCATTTTTGACTAAACCGAATGCTGCTGAAAGGAAATCTACCCATTTGCCTGAAGAGAAAATAATTTGATCAATGATCACTTGGGTTCTGAGAACTGGTCACTTAATGCAAGAATGATACAGAAACTATGGACAACACAGAGAAGCACAGAAAGATGTATGCTTGGAAAAACAAGAAGAGATAGAAAAACCAATGAATGGATCTAATAACAAATGAAAGTATGTATAATTGAAAGAGTGTTAATATTAATATGGCAGTGGGCTGGACACATTGCAATAAGAACAGATCAAAGATGGACAGAATAAGCTATTGAATGGATCCCAAGAGATGAAATAAGACCTACAAGACAACCACTTTGAAAGAGGGAAGATGAAATAATACACTTTGCAGGCGTGACATGGAAAAGAGAAGCTGTAGATCAAAGCAAGTGGAGACATCTTGGGAAGGCCTTCATCCAGCAGTGGAACGATATAGGGTTATGGTGATGTGTTTGTGTGTGTGTGTATGTGTGTGTATATATATATATACACACAGTTACCTTCATTTTTCATATGAAAATACTTATACATGTACTTAATTGCATAACTATACAATATTCAATATATTATTTTATAAATAGTTACTTATATTTCTATACATGGATCTTGAAGCTGAAGTTTTCAAACCCTTATTGGTTAAATCCTCTTGGCTGAAAGCTGGGCTTTGTGTGTTAAAACATAAAACATCTCCACACAAGCAGATCAGGGTGGTGAGTCAAACCGCTTCTTCATTTATTTCTGTGTTCATCTGGAATATTTAACAGATGTGCCTTTCCCATCTTTTGCAAACTGATCCCATGTCAAATTAGGTTGATGGGATTTTAATCTCGTCGTTTTCAAGTTACTTCTCAAAACTCAGTCCTGAAAATGGATTTGCAAGCAACATACTAATGCTATCCTGCTGGGCAATTTTGTAATATGCTACAAAAGGTAATTTACAAATTAATCTAGTTTTAGTTTGAGATAACAGTATTTTTTTATTCCCCAACATTGCACTTGGTTGGCAGACAACACAGCCCCAGAGCCCTCTGCAAAAAATGTGCACAAATTATAGCTGCACATCATGGAAAATGGTCTGCTACCGACATGGCATTCACAAATGACTTTGGTGCATGTGATTCAAGAGGAGCTTGAGGTCCTCATGGCACATATTTGCCATGGTAGCAGTTTCTGTACTATTAAGTTCATTTTTTTTTAAATTATATTTCCAGTGCCCCATAGAGATTTTTCTTATGAGGCACATGCCTAGGTTGGCTATATTGTATCAATATCTATACAATTATGGTCCCTTGTTTTTTAAATAAAAGGAACTGCATCCATCTTAATTAAGATGATGCTTTTATTACAAAATGTTGATAACATATAGACCTAACATCTGCTTCCATAGATGGTGATCGTTATTGGCTGTGAGAAATGTAGGGCTTGTGAGGTTTTCTGCTTTCCATGATTTGCCATCTGAAATAGATACTTGGGCAAAAAAAGAAAAAAAAAACCTTTTGGGTAAGCATGAAAGCATTCGATTTTAATATTCAAAAAAAACTAAATACATAAAATAACTCAATAAACTAGATGTTACATAAACATTCTTATTGCTTATTAAAAGTCTTATTTATGCTACTAGGAAATATCTTTGCCTGCCCTTTTCTATGCTACAGTTAGCATTAAATGATACTTACTATACAAATCCTTCAGCATTTGTTGATTAGCTGCTGGACAAAAGACTCCCAGCATTCTAAAGGTAGTTTCTGTTGAGCTATCATTCAAGCTTCTTATGCACACTTGTTGATTTCACCTTGTTGCCTTCCTTTATCAGTTTTGGTCTCTTGGGATGCAGTTCAATATTTCTGCATAAAGCTCTTTAAATGAAAGCTTGATTATTATGTTTGTGTGTGTCAGTTTTGTAACAACCTTAAATGCATTTAAAAAAAGAAAAAAAAATTGCAAATACTTTTAACAATCAGTTTCTATAGTAGGTATTTGGTAAAATGTTTCTGAAACTGCAAATCAATTTTAGTTGAATGCAAACTTTTACTTGCTTCTTCAAAGTTTGTCAAACAAAACCTCTCACTAAGAAATTTATGCTGACTATTCCCAAGATATGAAGATTTACCTGAAATGTTTCTGCATACACCATATTTTTGTAAATCAGTTTCATTGCTGAGGCAAATCTGTCTTCAAGGCAGTTTTGCCTTTGATGCAGTTTCATTTCCAAACTGGTAGGATGTAGAAATACTCTCCTCTCTGACATCATCAAAATGCATGAACCTTTTCATCTTGTGTGATACACTTATTTCCATACAAATTTTTTTATCTATGAATTAATCAAAAATATTGTCAAAAGTTCCTTTGGCTGGTCCACATTTTGAATCCCACTCTTAACCTCACTAGATAGGAATGGTAAAATACGCTTGCAAAATACATTACTGTATGTACCCAGGTTTACATAAAGTCTCACATTCAATCATTCTGGGATCGCTCAAACCCAGTAGTTCAATTTCTAACATCTTATAAATGGTGTCCTGCTTTTTGGTAAACATTTCAACAGCAATTCAATATGCTGTTTAAGATAATAATTCTCTCCATCAAACAACCCTTGTTCTTGTCATCAATTGATCAAAGTATGTTTTTGTATGGTTAATTGTGTCTCCCAGCACACCCTTTCACAGAAGCATTACAAATTATATCACAGTCTTGTTGTAGATACTGTCTGAACCTGGTGACTTATACAAAACACTAAAACACTAAAAAACCTTTCAAATTATTCGGTCAACCTTACTTTTGAAGAATTCTGAGTATGATAATGTTGTTAAATGAGCATTCACTCTTTCCCCTCATGCATGAATACAATAAATCAATTAAAACCTCCCTTTTTTAAGATCTGGCTCAACTGTATGAGAGTCAGATGTGTCTTCCAGAACAATGATAATTTATGATTTTGACCATAGTGTATCATAAAGGAATGCTTTTACAAACAGTAGAACAATTACATTAAATAACAAAAAATCCCTTTGTAGCTGCAATTGAAAATACTGTATAACACCATTAAACCTACAATACATGAATAAGGGATGTACAGTCATCAACATATTGGAATTACTTGTATTATGAAGATTAATACATATATGTTTTCATATGCATTCTATCCAAAATACATCATCCTTAAAATGTGTATGCGGTTAAACAAGACAAATAAAATACATATACCAAATTAAGGATTATTAACAAACAAAAACAACAAAATTAAATTTAAACAAAAGAAAACACATCTTGGAGATTGTGGCACTGTGTAGGGTTGGACATGATGCCGAGGCACAATATATAGCCAGGGTCTATGCAACAATAACACACAGGATGGTGAAAGGAGATGATATTTATTATAGAATGTGGAGGTGGTGAAATCAAAACAAACAAACCAAAATAAACTGACTTCTTCCAGTCCTTCACTACAACCAAAATCTGAATTCAAACAAACCAGTCCAATCAAAAGGTCAATTACCAATTTCTTGTCTTCACTGTTTCTCATACACCCAGGCTCTCCTCCTGCCTCCCCAACAACAAAGGCTGCTAAGCTTCCTGCTTTTATGCAGGAGCTGTCCAATGGGGAACAGTCCTGCATGGCATGTGCTTCCACTTCCTGATGCCTCTCCTGGGGCATCTGGGAGATATAGTGCCAGGTAGGGCAGCAGTCACTTGCCCAGCCTAGCACTGCATCACAAGATATACTTGAATATCTTGTTTTTAGCAGATTCAATCATTTTTAGCAGATGTTGATTTATTGGAAGCAGAGCATTTTTCTTTATGTAGCTAAACTGCACCTGCTACTGTATGTGAAGGTCAGTTGTCAGTATGTACAATGAAAGGCAAAGCCATAGAGCTGAGTCTGTATATTTCCTCTTGCTGTTATAATAGCAGTATTTTTATGGAAGGCATTGCTGTACCTTATTCTCTGTTTGGAATAAAAATAAGTTTACCACCATGGTGATGTGTAATGTATTCAAATGTGAGTAGACTGTGTGGGATGGAATGCAGATAGTATATATAAGAGGCAGATAAATGATTGTTTTGAGAAAGGTATAGCAAGTAGGTGTATCAGAAGTTTTAAATTAACTTAATATATGTGTGTGAAGAAACAAGGAAACAGATTGTGTACCAAATATAATACATGAAAATAAAACAAACAACAAAGCAAGGGTACATGATGATCCATCTTCATGATCATGAATAATTATTTTCTTTTGGATTTTGTCATTAATAAATAGTATTTATCATGATTTTCCGAAGCAACATTCACCATCAAATGAATAAACTTGAGTGTAACCTTATAATTTAAGCAATCAAAACTACATACATAAGAGGAAAATTAGAACATTGGCCAGATTGCAGGTGGACCTCTGTTGTGTGAAAGATTATACATATGTATACAGATACAGTATGCTTTCAGTACTTTTCCAAAGCAAGCTATGTGGAATAGTCATCCATCCATCCATCCATCCATCCTTTTTTGAAACCGCTTATCCTGGTGTGAGTCGTGGGGAAGCCGGAGCTGATCCCAGCAGGCATAGGGCGCAAGACAGGAATACACCCAGGATGGGATGCCAGTTGTGGAATAGTCAATACTTCTCTAATGTGAAAGTAATGTTATTCCATAGATGTCTATATATAATTTATATTAAACATATTACGCATTTGAGTTCATAATTGGACTTCATTATTTCAAGACTTCATTGTCTTTTCATATGATTTTAATTAATTTTGTATTAAGGGTTTGCACTTTCATGTTCCACAACCCCCACTCCACAAAAATATATTTAGTACCTGACATAGGTCTCCAACTAATGCTGCAAGTGTTGGTCCTGTGCATTGCTTGTCTACCCACCATGCCGGTGTAAAGAGCGGAAAGGAAGATCACTATTCTCATTTTACAAAGCTGAGGAACTCAGCAAGCTTAGGATATGAATAATTTGCTTCCAGATGCATGATGCGCTCAGAGTGTCTTATTTTTCTTACCCACTCACTCTTCTCCAATGCCTGCATTGGCAGTTAAGGTTAAAATTCAAACACCTTCTTACCACCCATATTTGGATGGGTATAATATCAGATGTTTGTCAGGATTTGCTTTTAATTTCTTAATCTGTTATATTGTACCTGCAATGACTAACAGCTGCAATGCTGGAAATTTGAGGTTTTGTGCAATTTGTATTAAAGGGGTATGAATTAAGACGAGTTGTGAAGTACTAACAAGGACCTGACCACAATGCCACAATTTTACATTTGAACAGGCAGTTGACAGCTAAGAAAAAACATTGAAAGCACTTTGTTTATGTCTTATTTCAGTGATGAGCAATGAAGGGGTATCTGCCTGCAGGATTACACAAAATACCTGTTGGCATGTCTGCCACCTGCCTGTAGATTTAAGACACTTCCCTAAATGGTGAAGAGACTGCAGACACAGCTCATTTACTGTGACTGTATTAGTCACTGTAACAACTTCCACCGAAATAGCTCAGAATGGAGAACATTCCTTCCTTTAAAGGGATTTCAAATACAATATAAGATAAAATTAACAGGTGTATAGAGATGTGCCATTGTAAAAAGTAATTGTAAAATATAAATAATCTGGGGCACATTAAATAAAAAAAAACTTTCAAGATGTTAATCAGCTTGCATCTTCCCCTCATTTTCATATTATTATTATTATTATTATTATTATTATTATTATTATTTATTTATAATTTTTTAAAGTAAACAAATTAATAGCTCTTAAAAATGTATATATTGTGAGAAGCAGAGTTAATTTTTATTTTAACAACTCTATGAAACAGTGAAAATGCCATTTTTCTATTTCTATGCTTTCAGTAGGAAACATTAAATGGTGTCATTGCAGGGTGGCAGCTCTTTTTCATTTCATTTCAGTAAAGCTTCAATTTATTCATGAATTTCAAAAGCATCATTGGCTGAGTTAGTAAAGTGAAGGTAAGACTACAAGCTCTTGTGCTCTTTAGTGACAAGTTACTTGGAAAAGTATTACTGGTTCCCAGTAATGTAATGCTCAGTAACATTTTTCTGTATTTCTGCTGTAATTGATGGGACCAATTTTAAGCAGGATATTACATGATTAATTTAATCTGCAATGCTTACAGTGGCACGATATTGTGAATTTCCACAGAGTACCCTTTATATACTCTGCATGATATATAATCCAGTTTCATTGTATTGCTTGATTAAACAAACCACAGCACTGTTAAATACTCTTACAGCATGCAATGGGAATGCTCATATCTATGTAATATATATTTATGAATACTTAAATCATATAGATTTTATTTCAGGTGGTTTATATTATTTTCTGTTCTGTCCTGTATTAAAAGTGGAAGATGCATGTTCAGAATCCACTGTACTCAGTAGCTGCAAATACAGACATTTATGGGTCAGCAAGATTTGCATCTGAATTTTTATTTTTTACTTTGGAAACACACATTTGACTCAGACACACACAGCTATTAAACCCTGGTATCATGAGAACACCTGTCAATTTTTAGGGTTCTCATCACTATAACTGAATTGGTGAAATTAATTTCACTGTCTGAAACCCAATGCACATTTGTTTTATTGCACCAGTTATTATTATTATTATTATTATTATTATTATTATTATTATTATTATTATTATATTTTTTTAATTAGTCAAGAGGTTTTAAAAAGTGATACCTTTCTGCAAAGTACCTACACCTTCGCAACTAAGGGTGAAATAAATTGAAATAGAAGAGACATAGCTAATCTTGATTTCTCTAATTAACAAGTAAGCAATTATGCAGCTTTGAGCAACTTGCAAAGACAAAATAGGGGTTGATTAAATAATTTGAATTGGCTCAGCAAATGACATGCTCTTCACTTTTCATTTGCTTCTCAATGTAATTCCCTTGGACATTTCAGTGAAATGTTGTATAGAAAGTAGTATTTAAAATAAGTAGGGAATGTGCCTTTAAGTATCTTCGCCAGATAAATGATGGAGTGCAGAAGCCAATTTCTCAGATTGCTTACTAGATGAATGTAGAAGAAGTGTCCAGATTCCACCCCTGTGATAAATAAAGGGTGGTGTGATCCAGGAAGCAGAGCTGCTACTGAATTAAATCAGCTGACTGACTCTATCTCCCTCTATTCAGATGGAATGAGCCTTTGGAGCCGGTTGCCCAGGCACTGACACTGAAGCAGGCTTTCTGAGGGCTGAATGCTGGAGTGGCTTAAGCAGGACTCACAGCTGAAAAAGGGAACTAATCTTGGCAGGGGAGGATAGCACTGACTATGGCCTCCAACTTTAATGATATAGTGAAGCAAGGATATGTGAAAATCCGGAGCAGAAAGCTTGGGGTGAGTAGCACTTGCTGTCAGTCTGACCAGTAATTTTAGCTATAGTAGTAGCTATATTAAAAAAAGAAAGAAAAGAAAAAAGAAAATGATATATTTATCTGTGGGGAAACTGCTCTGCTGTATTTAGTGAGAGAAAAAAGATGGGAAAAGGGGAAAGGGGAAACTTTTTAGAAAGAGTGGTGTCTTTTATACTGAATGCAACTTATAGTCTTTTGGTTTTGTCTGTTATTAATTGAAACAGTAGATGCATACCTTTACTTACCTGTTTCAGGGATTGTTGCTTTTTTTTGCACGTACAAAATGCGACCATTGTCCTATATAGTTCAATTAACACTGTACATAAGAAGTTTTCATATATCTGCATGTATGAGCTTGCAGTTCTTGTGCTTTATGTAAAAAAGGAAAACTTGATTTGGTGTTCAGATTTTTTGAGGAAATAATTTTCATTAGCTGCAAACATGCATTTAAAGATAAGTTTATTGCTCTATCATCAATGATGTGTATTGTGAAAAGTCCTGAGATGCTTTGAATCCTGTCTTTGCTGATGTAAAAATAGCTACTTCTAATATGATCACAATTAAAACAGGTAAAACAACATATTCACAGATTATTTTGATAAATGTGTTCAATTAGGCCTATTTATTTAATATGGCCTACAGTAAAACTGAGAAAAAAAAAACATTATGATTTTGCAATTTTTTCAGTAAAATGAACTTTGAAGAGTAGTTTAGACTGAATATTTCTGTTTAGAAGTGTAATTTATTTGATATCTTGGAGTCTGGTTGTTATGTGTGCCATGATATTAGATTTGTTGCCTTTTTAATGCAGTGATGCATAATTTGCTGCTGCAGGTGAAAAGAGGTAAATTGAGTACAGTCCATTCTCATTACCAGGCACTGTGATAATGTGATACTGTACTTCTGCTCTAAGTATTCTGCACTACAGCTTCGAGCTATGTTTTTATTATTATGTTTTATAAAAAAAACCCAATAGAAAATACACCATCCAAACTGTGATATAAAAAATATTTACTTCCAAATAAATTGCTGTAGCATGGATATATAATTTGTTTTGTTAATATGGATGTTTGTATATCTGCATCTTTTAGTCTTTCAATTTCACAAAGCCATTTAAGGTAACCTGTGTAGCTGATCCTTTATTTATTCATCTTACGCTCAATTTACAGCAGTACAACAACCAAATCTATCTATAATGGATACATTATGGCATATAAGATGTTTAAGCAGTTAAAGTAAGACATGTCAAAGTTGAATTAGGCAAAATACCTTTTTATATTATTTCAGTATACTAATTGCAAAATCTAAAGCAAATATGTAAAAATATGTATTTATACCTACTGTCCCATCAGAACCTGATATTAATTTACCAGTTATTGCATTTTTTTAATATAAACCATATTTAAAATATGGGGTCATACTACAAAATCTTAAAATGTAATCATATTCTTTCTACATTAATATCTACAAACACAAGGAGCTGATACACTGTCTGTGGTAGAGGACAGATCCTTCTGAATGAGGAGCTGGGGTTACTGGGGTTATTTTCAGAGTGGTAAACTGGGACATTTTAGTTGCAGATGAACGTACTGAACAGCATGCTTGTACCTCATTGTTGGTAGTGAGGAACAGGGAGAGAGGGAGAGGGGAAGGGAGGGGGTGTACTGCTACTGTCTCATACATCATCTCATTGATAGTATAAAACTACCTGTTTTTGTCTGCTGGCACACAAATGTACACCATGGCCTGAGTTGTCAGGGATTTATTTGGCTTTGTCTGAGAACAGAACTAAACCGTTTCATACTTTTGCAGACAAACACTCAATACTGGGACT
The DNA here is from genome assembly GCF_036373705.1 of Amia ocellicauda. Taxonomy (NCBI): domain Eukaryota; kingdom Metazoa; phylum Chordata; class Actinopteri; order Amiiformes; family Amiidae; genus Amia; species Amia ocellicauda. The sequence continues at coordinate 21,992,665 of NC_089851.1, forward strand.
AGCAGGGGTTTGGTGTCTGGTCACCCTATGTTTATCTTGTCATGCAACTGATTTACAGTTATATGACCCAGACAAACAGCATGTCCATTACATTTAATGTGCTGTGAAATGTGGGTGTTTATGTGTCAATCATATAATACCCTTTATATGTGTCTCTGAAGGCAGCAGTGACCTGATATAGTGGAACATATGTGAAGGGCAAGGGTATGTTCGCAGGAGGCACACTTCTCTCATTTTCTCAATGCACTTCATTTTTTCCTTTTAGAGATGGGCTGATATTCCCTAACATGCAGTAACGGAATTTGAAAGTGCCAACAGAAGTTTACTTAACAATAATCACAATATATGATGCATATATATCTTTCAAATATATATAAAGAATCAAATCAAATAATGGCAACTGTGATGCACATAATGGAATAAGAATATTACTGAACAGTTAAGGTTGGTGTGGTTCTGTTGGTTGGCTGGATGAATATACAAAGTGTTGAGAGGAAAGCATCAGAGTTGGTTACAAGATAGCAGCATCTTACAGCACAACCTTAAAGGAGCTGAGGTATCAAAGTTATTTGGTTGGAGGGCCATTTAAGGAAATTCCAATTTTGTCATGGGCTGCATTGTTATGAAAATAAGGCAAATTACTACATCGTTTTTACGCAGTTTGCATTTTCAATCAACAGAATTGTCAAAATGAATACCCATGTGTACATAAATACTGTAAAGCAATATACCAATAGTTAAGTATACTCAATTACAAATTACAAATATACAACAGGTTATGAGTAGCCTAATGCATAAAATCCATCATGTCATAAAGCTACAAAACGTAGTATACGATACTTGACGCGGCTCAATATGTGTGTGGAGAATTTATCTTTTATGACTTTTTGGCCAGAAATGTGGCTCTTCTTTTCACGCACCAGTCTTGGGATATTGCTCAAAGTCCTTTGATGTTGGCGCTCACAAAACAGCAGCCAGGTGTTTGTCTGTAAGGCGCATTCTAGGTTTTGATTTCTTTATATTCATTGTCGAAAACAGCTGTTCACAAATATAGGTACTTCCAAATAAATTCAATATCTTGCTGAAAACCTCTGCTAGTTTTGGGAAGTTTTTGACTGGAATATACTGGTTAAAATCTTCTCGTGCAACTTCACAAAATGTATCCCTGAAACACTATTTGCATTGATCATTGATAAATTTGAAGATCTGGCGGAGCTGTTGTCACATTAAAGGTGAATGGGTTGGCATACAATTTAAACATCTTTCAGTGAGAATAAAAATCTTTAAACCGGCAATCAAACTCTTCACTGTAGTGCTTGTAGTCTTCATCTACAACTGCTTCTTTGTGCAGGTTTTGAATCTCTTGGCATGCAGTAAAGTGAGCTAACTGTTGCTGCCACAAGTCCAGTTTGGCCTTGAATGCTCTCACTTCTTCATCTATTCATATGCCAATCTGCTTTGGTACTTGGGAGTTTAAAACATTAATTTGTTGAGTGAAGTTGACAAGAAATACAAGATCAAGTTATCATTGTGGGACGCTGAGTTCAGATACATGTTTCCTCCTCCTGTCATGAAGTCCTGCATTATTTGGTGAAAATTACAAGCTGTTTCAAGTCTGTTCTGCAACTTAGCCCCTTTACATTGGTAAAGGTCTACAAATCAACATACTGTGATCCCAGCTCTTTCAATCATGTCTGTGCTGCAAACTCCAACTGATAAAATTCACAGACTTGACCAAGACACTCATCGTGTTCCACATCGGTAACTTTTCCATACAAAGACTGTTGGTACTTCAGCATTCATTTCTTTAAACATTTCCTGCACTATGATGGCCAAACCAGTGATTTTTCCTTTCACGGATGGTTCACTGTCCATTATAATGCCGGCTAGTATATCACAAGGTAATCCTGTAATTTAAAAGGCTTCTTCGGGTATTTAAAAAAATACTCTTTCCTGTGGTTGTGTCATCCATGCTTGATACACTTAAAATCTCTTATAATACAGCAAACTCTTGTTATTCCTCTCACAAAAATTGCAAGCTGAGCTGTATTGATGATGTCCATGCTCTCATCCATAGCAACAGAAAAAAGCACAGAACTCCCTGGCCTTTTCCCTCAGTTGCAGTTTAAGGTTATCTGCCAAATCAGTTATTCGTTTCGAGACAAATGTATGTTAGCGAACATTTTTCAATGCATACAACATCAACTGCTTGCATGCACTTTTTAAGAAATTCACCATCTGCAAATGGCTTTGCTGTACACACAATCGCTTTGCTAATAACATAGATGGCTTCCACATCATTTTAGTTTATTTCTCTTCCATGAGACCTCATAGCTAGTTTCAGTGACTTTGTCAACAAATGCATTACTAAGAATTTCTGAATATTTTACATTGTTCATTGTATCATAGTGTTCTTATATGTTGTAACCTTTCATAACAGCAGCAGGAGCACTGCAAATTAAGACATATTGCCGTGCCATCATACTCATCAAAGAAATAGTCATTTGTCCAACGGTTTTGGAATCTTCTGTGCACTTGATCCACTTTCACTATGACGGCACTTTGAATTATTTTAAATTAGGAAAAACAACTATTTAAAAGTTGAATTACTGCAACAGTATGATCACCCTATTGGGGTGTCAAAATGTTTTAGAAAAAAACAACCTGTCATTTCATTGGCATTTCATACTGTCAGTGAACAGCAGTTGTCTTATTATTCATTATACAACATACAGAATTGATTAAACAAATAGTTTTTTTTTTTATTAAGAGACTGCATCGAATGAAGCCGAATCCCAACACGTGAATGCAGATGTCCGTGAACTTCTAGGAACTAGAACAAAGGCCGCAAAATATTGCTTCTCCAGCAGCATGCGGCCTGCGGGCTGAATGTTTGACACCCCTGCTTTAGCGTGTGATACTATTCATATCATTTTGGTTCAATAACTGTAGCTTTTTATCCAATCTTGAAGTACTTAATTGTAAGTAACCCAGTTAAAGTCCCTTGCTTTATACACAGTTAATTGAAGCAGACAGAGAAAACAGGAAGAATGATATGTCATTATGAATGTATTTAAATACTGTACATTTTATTGAGAGTGCTTAAAATGACTCTATCTAGGGAATCACTGCACAATTTATGTAATTACAATTATGTTAAATTAACAGAATACAATTTGGTATGGTAAAATAAAATGTAATCTTTGAAACAAATTTAAAGATAAAATAGAAACACAAAAATGGTTGTGTAGATTTTTCAATAAAGCAACAACTGAATACCATTGTTTTACTAAATTCAATTAAAATAATGTTTCCCAAATAAAAATAAATCATTAGGTGCTGCATTTATTTTACTTGAAGACCAGGACAGTTGATTTAATATTTAAAGTTACTGTTGCAGCTAATAACATGAAAATACAATTAAAACAACACAGGTTGGGGAAATAGTAATATGAACATTTTGCTACATGCAGCAGAATGTAAAAGTACTATTTAAGTACCTCTTCAGAGACCAGTCTATTTATAAAACTTTAAGGTAAGAGTTCAGATTGCTGTGCCTGTAGCCTTAGGCCAAGGGGAGGAGAAATTCACAGTGAGATATACTTTCATATGGTAAAGAAATGACCTTTCCAAATTAGGGCTGTAAGTATGTACATAATACCTAGTTTGTATCATGCAGACAAACAAAATATATGTAGCTTATCATTCAATGTTTAAAACAAATATCTTGACAATAAAGAGATGAATGGGCAAATAGGCTATAAAATTAAATCAGATTCATACAAAAGTGCAGAGGTCTACAGTCATGGGTCTTTGTTATTTTTATTGGCCAATAATATACATTAGTAGTAACGGAAACATGTTTGTTTAAATGAGGTATAGGGTCAAGAAAACAAAAAAACAATGGCAGCTATGAAATCATGCTTTGAAAATTCAGCTTCTTATTCACCATGTCACTCTGAACTAACTCCTACTTCTCTAAGAGCTTTGGAGAAACACAAAAGCCTATAATGATAATGTGAATCTGTAAAAGGCAGTCTGAGTTGGCCTAGCTAAATATATCCACTTTAATTGGAAAGAATATTCCCCTGGTCACATAACACATTATTGTTTAATGTTATTAATACAGCTGTTTTAGATTATCTGTACGTGTCTCCATGGCTAGTATTGTGTGTAATGGAAACTATAGTGCACATAATGAAATCTGAATCTGATTGGACAGTTAGACCAGTATTATTCTGGTGTAGGTTGGATCAATACATATTAAACAAAAACAAAGAGTTGAGAGGAAAGCATCAGAGTTAGTTATGAGACAGTAGCCTCTTATGATGCATACTTAAAGGAAGGAACGTAAAGGAACAGGGATTCTTAACCTTTTTGCACCAACAGACCCCCCAGATGCAAGTATTACCAATTGACCCCTGCCTTATTTATATTATTTTATAGGACTCCAGTTCTAATTAGAGTAAAAACATTATTCTGGATAACCAGAAAACAAATCACATTCAATGCAGCTATTGGGTTTCCAGTAACTCCAAAAGTATGTAAAAGTATATCAAATTCTGAGAATGTTTTGGATCCTTCCATATGAACTCCCAGTTATCAGAATCTTTGGATTTGTGATTATAAATTATTGTATTCGGGAGCTACCTTTAAATATATCTTTCATGCTCCATGGACACTCCACATGGATCTACAGTGAGGGAAAAACGTATTTGATCCCCTGCTGATTTTGTACGTTTGCCCACTGACAAAGAAATGATCAGTCTATAATTTTAATGGTACGTGTATTTTAACAGTGAGAGACAGAATAACAACAAAAAAATCCAGAGAAACGCATTTCAAAAAAGTTATAAATTGATTTGCATGTTAATGAGGGAAATAAGTATTTGATCCCCTATCAATCAGCAAGATTTCTGGCTCCCAGGTGTCTTTTATACAGATAACGAGCTGAGATTAGGAGCACTCTCTTAAAGGGAGCGCTCCTAATCTCAGCTCGTTACCTGTATAAAAGACACCAGTCCACAGAAGCAATCAATCAATCAGATTCCAAACTCTCCACCATGGCCAAGACCAAAGAGCTGTCCAAGGATGTCAGGGACAAGATTGTAGACCTACACAAGGCTGGAATGGGCTGCAAGACCATCGCCAAGCAGCTTGGTGAGAAGGTGATAACAGTTGGTGCGATTATTCGCAAATGGAAGAAACACAAAATAACTGTCAGTCTCCCTCGGTCTGGGGCTCCATGCAAGATCTCACCTCGTGGAGTTTCAATGATCATGAGAATGGTGAGGAATCAGCCCAGAACTACACGGGAGGATCTTTTTAATGATCTCAAGGCAGCTGGGACCATTGTCACCAAGAAAACAATTGGTAACTCACTACTCCGTGAAGGACTGAAATCCTGCAGTGCCAGCAAGGTCCCCCTGCTCAAGAAAGCACATGTACAGGCCCGGCTGAAGTTTGCCAATGAACATCTGAATGATTCAGAGGAGAACTGGGTGAAAGTGTTGTGGTCAGTTGAGACCAAAATCGAGCTCTTTGGCATCAACTCAACTCGCCGTGTTTGGAGGAGGAGGAATGACCCCAAGAACACCATCCCCACCGTCAAACATGGAGGTGGAAACATTATGCTTTGGGGGTGTTTTTCTGCTAAGGGGACAGGACAACTGCACTGCATCAAAGGGACGATGGACGGGGCCATGTACCATCAAATCTTGGGTGAGAACCTCCTTCCCTCAGCCAGGGCATTGAAAATGGGTCGTGGATGGGTTTTCCAGCATGACAATGACCCAAAACACACAGCCAAGGCAACAAAGGAGTGGCTCAAGAAGAAGCACATTAAGGTCCTGGAGTGGCCTAGCCAGTCTCCCCATGGACCTTAGGTTACGAGAACCTGCTCTAGAGTGTGATACTATCTGTATCATCTTGGTTCAATAACTTTTTATCCAAACTTGAAATCTTTAATTGTAAGTAGCTTGATCAAGGTAAAGTCTCCTGCTATATACACAGCAAATGGAAACAAACAGGACAAACAGAAAGAATGGCATGTCATTATGAATTTATTTAAATACACTGTATCAGACTCATTTAAACACAAGATGAACTAATTCATTGTATGTTAATGGAAATGCCGTGTTCTTTTCTTTAAGGAATGGAGAAATATAAAAATCAGTTACTATATGCAGCAACTAAGTGTTTTTTTTGTGTTTTGTTTAGTTTTTATCTATTTTTTTCTTGGGACGTGCTCAATAAATTAGGCTGAAGTTGAGGTTTATAATTGAATGTGTGGTGGGGAAATAAACCTTTTTTTTTAAGTTGTGCACTCAAGCGCAGAAATGTAATGGTAACCGATTCTTCTATCTCTAAGAAGATCCATAAAAACAGGATGCATATTGTGATGAGAAATAACACACTTGATCATTAAACACAGTGGCAGGGGGAAAACCTATAAAACATACTTTCCATCTAAAATCTAAATAAAAAGGGGGCCTTGAAGTCCTCTTGAGTAACACAAAAAATAATCTCATAATTTATTCATGAGATGTCAAGAAGTTATATCTGACTGTGGTGCGTCTCTGCTTCACCTGTCATCAAATAAGCTGCTGCCTCAAAACATGCTTCTGCCCTTGATAGAGTGCAACTAAGCGTTGATTTTGCAGTGAAAACTCAGGTGTACCTTCAGTGTTTTTCAACAAACGGAACCAACTGTAAACAAAATAACATTTACTTCAAATATGAATCCTTGCATTTCTATGTAGGCCTGCTGAATTTCAACATGTCTTCTGTACTTGAAAATATGTAGTGTTACCCTGCACTGCTTTGAGGTCATCTGATAGCTTTATAAAAGCACTTGAAGTTAACAGGGGCTTTAGGAAGTCACCTTTGTTGCCATTGGTTATAAAAGGAGGGTGAAGCAATCAGGTTAAAACCATCTGTCATTATGGGGAAAGTCAAAGAACTGTTTGAGGATGTCAACCAAAAGGTTATTTGTCAGACTTGACAAGTCTCATGCCTGTTAAAAAGTAAGTTAGGAGATCAACATTCCAGTTCCAACACAGCATCCATCATTAAGAAGTTCAAGACCAGTGGGACTGTTACTATACCACAAGGACAATAATGCAAGGAAGAATTTACTCAGATGTGCAGTCAAGAAGTTCATCACATTAACTCATAACCATTTGGATTTTCATTCAACTTTAGCATCATTGGATGTAATGCCCCCAAGACGTGTTGCAAAGTGTGTGATATTATGTAGCACTCAGTTTGTACAGGAAATGGTCTCTCAAGATGAGCTCACAGAGAATAAACCTACTGGACGATCCTCAGATATGCATTTATATATTCTCGGTTTTCTTGTCTCAGAAGTACAAGTCTTCTGTACAAAGACGTTTATAACATTGAGACCACCAGTTGTAAGTGCTGCAGTGACTAACAAAAAGCCAACTAATACAGTATTTGTTTGCCATAATGAGACTGAAAAGTAGACTCACACTGCAACCTCAATGCATTCTGTTCACATACAGCAGAAGAAAAAAAATCCAAGTTTCAAAATCATACAGTTCCCTTTGACCATCTTATTTAGTGACTGTAGGCAAGTTAGATATAGACTGGAGCAATAACTGATGCCTTTCTCATATGATGATCATTCTCTGAAAAGGACACAATCTTTGGCCAAATCTGAGGAAGTGTATTGAACATTTGTTATAAATGATGAAGAAAAGTAAAAAGTTAAATAAACAAATAAATAAATACTAATAATAACATGTGTTACAGATTAAAATAAAGTATCAATTAAAAAGTGATCATTTATTATTCTTATTTCAATAAAAAGGCAAAGTATATTGTACACAAAACATATGGAAATATCGCTTTCTTTAGAATGCCTGAACAAGGGACTATTACTGGTTGAAGCCCAGTGAGCAGAAAACATTAATTGCATGAAAATGTGTATAAAGATGTAAAATGCCAACTGAAATACAGCATGCTTCACAATCTCTTGTGATTCATCTTTCTATCCTAGGAGCCCACTTGCATTTCCATATTCTTTGATGCACTGTAAATCTGTAATAGCACATGAAAGACAAAGCTCACTTGAGAGCTTTTATATTTAACATAGCTGACCTTGGTTTGAAAGAAATCTGATTGTAATTTAATAGTGTTTGAAATGTTTCAGTCTTTTAAATCAAGCATTAAAGATTACTTCCATTTTTGTAACATTTCATTATTTGTTTGTGTAATTCCCCCCGCCTGTTTAATTTAAAATGCTGAAAGATCTACAATGGATGTAAGCTTCTGAATGACTGCAAATAAGTCATACATTATTTTGTATAAAATATAAAATGTTTGCCAAGACCATGGGAGTACTGAATTGAGGTTAAGTTTTCAGCTATGACATCTTTAATCATATTTTGACTCATTCATCTAGGTATCAAATGCATTATTTTTCTTTTTTCTTCTGGGATGTGAAAAACATAATAATGTGGAATTAAGTAGTAAATACCATCTGTTGTGGAACTGTTTTCCTGCTTCTCGCTGAGTTGATACCCTCCCCTTCTGCCATTATTAACTGCCTACCGTTTTTAAAATCCTTTTGTTTTAGGCTTACTTTACATTTAAGCAGGGTTTTGTTTGTACTTGGATTATTGTATATTCACAGAATGTATTGTATTGCTTTGAGCTGTTTATTCAATTGAAAGTATTGTGCACATCAGTGTAAAAAACAATAGCATTTAAGAATTCCCTGCTTCTGTTTTGAATACAACAGAGGTTTTGTCAAGTTAACATAGCATTTGATATTTTCCCTAAGCGATGCATACTTCAACAGTACCAAGTGCCCAAACATGACAAAGACATTTTACATTTCCTTTTTTGTTTATAAATATTGGTTGTGTTAGCACCATATCAATGAAACATAGAATATACTTTAGGAGCTCATCACTCAATATTAATCTAAGTGTTTGTAAGAAATGTGAAGAATAATTGACCTTATAAGAACTGGGCTAACATGTTTTATTCTATGAAATGCATTTAAAGAAAAAATGCCATTCTTGTCATGAATCATCTCTTATTAAAATGCAAACAAAACTAAAATTAATGTCACAATGCATGGCTTTCAAGCAAACTGGCTACACACAGTCCCATAGTATAACATACGTTGATGACATGTTACTTACGCAGTTATGCTAAAATGGGAGGTAAACTGTAGCCTGCATCTAGCATGAAAACTGTTTTAAATGGATAACTTTCATTAAAAAAAATCAATACAGACATACAAGGCCTGACATTGCCTTTCAAATATTATGTGAGAGCACTAACTTATACGTTATGAAATAAAACATTTAATTTTGTTGTAGAGAATTAGTTTGAGGTGAATTTGTGTTTTTTAAGGTTGTGTTCTTCCTTTGCAGATAGTTAGGTTTAGCCATAGACAATTTGAGTACTATCATGTTTTACATAGATCTATCTATCTATTTTAAATACTATTTGTATCTATACTATATAGTTCAATTCATAGGCACTATGTTTAATGTAATGCCTTTGTGGTTGGATGTTTTAAGTACATGATGAAAATGTCTGTGTACAAGACTTACATGTTGTTTGACTTTATACTTTACAAATAAATTGCTGCTTTGACAGCATCACACAAAATGTAGTATACACACATCCCACTGATTGTCTACTGAAATATTTCCACTATAAGGCAAAATAACAAAAACTACAACAAAAAAACAAACTGTGATTTTGTATATTTTCATTGCTATGCCCTTATGACAAATAAAGCAATCTAAAATAATGACGTCTAGACACGTGCTTGTCAATATCAAATCGAATATGCGGTTACATTACACAATTCTTTACTCCCTGCATAGGCATAGAAATGCTTTACTAGTATTAATTGTATAAAGAGCACATCAAATTAATACATTCTTAATTTATTAAATCAACCCACATTGAATATTTAATGTACCACTACCCCCAGTTCTTGAAGAAAATCACTCTGACACTCCCATTTGCATTGCTCCAAGGCCATAATCAAAAATAAAATAAGGAGGTTTTCCTTAATATACTCTCAACACAAGTATAGCACAAAACTGATTTTAAAATGGTACAGATGTTTGCATATATATATTATTTTTATTTATATGGAATTTACAGTTTTCACACACCCTATCTTAACAATTCAGTAAACTATTATGTTGACAGTTTTGTTAAGTCTGAATGAACTTTGAAAATATATAACATAAAGTTTACAAACTAGAGAAAGCCATTCGACTAGAGATGTTAATGATTAATTGAAGATCGATTTAATTGTTGATAAGAATTTGATCGACGGCAATTAATTTGATTGACGTAGGCCATTTCAATTTAGTATCACTAGAGGATGCTATGTAATTGTTGTTGGAGGGAAAACTACCTGAAGAAGCTAGAACGGTAAAGTCCAAAGAAGGATGAAGCGAGCAAAAAGAAGCATGGTTTGGGATCACATTGATTTAGAAAAGGATCATGTTCACTGCAAATAATGTGATTCTGTGTAAAAATATAACACCACGACTACGGAGTTTGTTCCAGATTGTGACGCCTCTCTGTGTGAAGAAGTGTCTCCTGTTTTCTGTCCTGAATGCCTTGAAGCCCAATTTCCATTTGTGTCCCCTGGTGTGTGTGTCCCTGCTGATCTGGAAAAGCTCCTCTGGTTTGTTGTGGTCGATGCCTTTCATGATTTTGAAGACTTGGATCAAGTCCCCACGTAGTCTTCTCTGTTCCAGGGTGAAAATGTTCAGTTCCTCAGTCTCTCAGTAGGACATTCCCTTCAGACCTGGAATAAGTCTGGTTGCTCTCCACTGAACTGCGTCTAGAGCAGCGATATCTTTCTTGAAGTGTGGAGCCCAGAACTGCACACAGTATCCAGATGAGCTCTAACTAGTGCATTGTACAGTCTGAACATCACTGCCCTTGTAATAATATGATTGATACATAAAAATAGCTAAATGGGTAATATGTATTAATCTAAATGAATCATCATTTTTTTATAGAGCTTTACAATAATAATATAAATGATCATGGTGATGATGATGATTCTTACTACTACTACTACTACAATGAACAATGAACAGTGAACCTTTCTAGCTCACTAAAATTATATTTCAAAACATTTTCATACTGACAAATTTTATGCAATGATGGGTTATACAATTATTTTCAGGAATAAATCTTCAGGTCAGGCTGTAGCTGAGCATTTTACATCATTGATTCCTGCTGTTTTTAATTATCAGAAAAGCTTTTAGTTTGAAGAGGTGCAAATGCTACTATTAGCTTTTCTCTCTGTCAGGAAGTCTAAGATTGATTGGAGTAAAGCACACTCAGAAAAGAAACGCTGTGAAATTCACGATGCCTGATTCCTTCCATATAAACATAACTCTATTGGACCCTGGGTCTGCTTTTAAAATTCCTTAGCAAATACATTGTAGATCATACTATATCTTCATTGTTCATGTTTAATCGCAAAGGTTAGTAGTCCACAAAGAAAAAAAAGAGAAAAACTTGTCAACTACTATTACATGACAGCAATTTATTTATTTTAATCCTTGGCTCTTACACCAGAATAGTATTGAGGTTGAATATGTATTCAAAGTTACAACAGAATTTTGTCAACAATATGTTTTATAAAAAAGAACGAGGGACTTTTTCTTACATTTCTTAAATGTTTCTTTCCTGATTATCTAACCTCAGGGCATAATTGTTCAAGAAGCTCAACAATACACACAATGTATGTTAATTATCTTATGGGCTTCTGCATTTATGTTTTCCTCATAGAATTTTTCATTGAGCGCCTGGGAGCTTGCAGGGTGAATATGAAAATCTTACCATTTCCACAAAAAGCAAATAGACTGTCTTGGGGTAAATAATCTGATCTGATAGTCAGACCTGTTGATGTAATAACAGCAAAAGCTGACAGAAGCTTACAAGATTGAGGACTGGAGAAAACATACACTGCAAATCAAATTGACTTCACAAATTGAGTCTGTACACATTTGTAAACACTTACAATTCTCAAAACTCCTTTAAAACATATATCCCCAGGAGCCCCATCTGTATTAATCTTTAAAGAATATAGCTTTAAACACATAACCAATATTTATCTTTCCTTGAAATCACACTGCGATTTATGGAGTTTCAAATGCTGAAATGATATAGGATACTACTAAACTATTATATATGTAATATATTTACATAATATAATACTGTATATATATATCAGCATGTCAACTCTTTAAAATAAGCCATTGAGCCTTTCTTGCAAGCTTTTTTAGCACAAGCAAATGTATGTACCTGAATGAGATGAGCAAACATTTTCTCTCAGATTTCTAAGAAGGAAGAGTCACTGGGTACCAGGTCTGGCAGAACAGTGGTTGTCTCCATGAAGCCACACTCAACAGACTTCACAAATTGGAACTTGTTAGCTAGAGCATTGTTGTCACAAGAAAATACACTACAAGTCAAATTTCCCTCCTGTTTCTTCTTTTTTGTGTAGTTTGTTAGTGTAGTTACCCTGTTATAGTAGATGCACATGGTTCTGATCGATCCAGCCAATGCTGTATGTGTGCTGAATACTTTGATTTTTGTATTGCTGATAGGTGTCAGGGTTCAAGTGATCAATCTAGGTTTTCACTCCAGTCATAACTTTGGAGATAATAAAAATATGGATTATTTTCTACACACATGGCAAAATTAAAGATGTGCTTGCTTTTGAAATGGTGTCAGCACTCTAAGGCTGTTGGACTGACCTTATCTCTGTACGCATTGTGATGGAGTGAGGTTTCTGATCTGCCGTGGTCATAAGAAATCTATAAAACTCTACTGCATGCCAGAATCACATCCACGAATGTATATCTCTTTAATGAGGTATTGCTTGCATGGAGCATCCCAGCAGAGATCCATCTTCAGCTGAATCTCCACTCCTGTGTAAATTGCATAAGCAGGTGTCACAATGTTGCTTGCTCTTCTTTTTATTCTGTTAGATTACTTTCCCAGTGCCGATTATTTCATAGTACAGACTCTCGACCAAATGAATTTGCTAAGACACATTTTAATTACTTCTTGTTGAAAGAATCAAGTCAGCATATTCATTATTTATTAAGATAATACTGCACTGAAAAGGAAAAAGAAAAAAAAAAACTGTACCAGATTAATTCTGCAGAAGCCAGCACATATAAGCTTCCGAGATGCATTAGGAACATGTAGCAGATGTCAATAGTTATTAAAAGGTTATAACCCCATTTAGGATGCTTGCTTTAGTGCTATTTATGTAAGTACCAATGGGATACATTTATGAATTCCATATCATAATGGAACATTGACTTTACTGTGTTGTATCAGTCTGTACAGAGACCTTTAATTAATTAACATTTTATTGTCGAAAACGTTTATTGGTCTTGAACAGTGTTATTGTTATAGCTCTTAATTTACATATTTGGATGTGTAGTGAAAGAGCTAGATGCCAGAAATTCCTGGGTGAAGCCATATTCTAATTAGTCTTCCAGACAGTTGATATGAGAAGGAACATACAGTAACAGCTTTTGCCTGTCTAACAAGAACCTCTTAATCAAGACTTCTTTGACCTGCTATACAAATACTGCATTCGTTAATTAATAAGGAAAAGGCAAGGTGTGGAAAAAGGATCTAAAACTTGAGTACTTTGTTACAGCACATAATTGTTATTCACTATGAAAAATACAATGTTGGGAAGGATTATTAAGTAATACAGATAATACAACTATTCATTTATGTAATTAAAGATGATTGTTTACACTGAAAACCATTGCACGGGTAGGTTTTCTGGAAGTGTTCATTTAGGAAATCAAATAACTAATATTAACATTTTGTAAATGTGTGTGACTATGTAATCTAACCAACTGAAATTAGAAGCTTTTGGAATTTGTCATAGAAAATCAAATTTTAGCACTTTGCCCCATCAATAATCATGACTGGATTAAGGTAAGTCTTTTTCTAGTTTCAGGAGTATTTATAGCAACAGACCAACACTATTTATTTTCTTAGTTATCTATAACTTACTATATTTAATGTCATCATTATCTATTGATTTTATTTCTGTACTCGGTTATACATCTACCAGCAGAAGAAAAAAAATGAACCAATATTTTTAAATTAAGCATTTTAAAATACAGAGAGACAAGGCTGGTACATGCTGAAAATGGCGGTGAGTGTAGCAGGCAAGTGCAATTTTTAAACTTTGACACCAGGGCTATCTTCTTTTCACTCTATCCAATTGTAAAGTACTGTAATATAGTTAAGAATTATCAAACTGCAAAACACTGCACAGATAGGACAACAGAGACCACAGAAAAAATATAATAATAACTGATCCACCTGGAATTTTAATTTAGCATTTTCCACCTGTATAATTCATCTTACCACTCTCAGATATATTACCAGCTATGTTATGTATTAAGAAAGAAATTATAATCAATAAAACCTTGAGCTACCCTTTCAAAGCAAGAACAAACACAATTTGAACAATGAACAAATAGCCTATTTACATTTCTGTATTAACTGTTAAAACATTCTGATAATCTCAAGATACTTATAAATTACTGCTTAAACACATTAATTTATAATTTGTATATAATTATTATGTTCATGCATTTGACCTTAGTAGGTAGTTATGTACTGTTGAGGAGGACAAAATAAGATCTGGTAATGCAAATGATTATCCATACAGAAATAACAGCAAAGTTAGCCTTAGTACGTGTTCTGTTATTCAACAGTCATTACAATCAGTCAATCATTCACTAAGTAAATATATTAAATATGAATATGTGCTGCATAGCTGATCATGTGATCTGTGCTTTGAGTCCAGATTACTGAGGTTTTGATCTCAGATATGTGTCCAGAGGGCTCTGTTTATCAAAGTCAATGCCGGTTTGTTGCAATGACATTTTAATAATGCTGTTCCCTTACCTTGCCAGTGCAGCATAATCCTGTTACCAGTGCAGTTCCAGTGTAACAACATGCACAGATAGCTGCTATAGTCATACTTTGTTCCCTGTATTAAAACAACTAACACTTGCTACTGTTGCACTTTATTAAAGTTGTACTTTTCTGGGACTTTAAGTTACCTTAATTGTAACTGCATCTCTACTATTAGTAAATGACCCCACTGTGCAGAGCACTGATGTAACTACTAATAGTTCTGCTTCAACTTCAACTATATCTTAACAGATATTGTTAATTTACTTACATTAAAATTGTTATTCTGCTGTTACTATTATGGTTTATACAGTTTTATTATATTTTTGTGTCAACTGTAAATCACTGTGGGTAAAATAATAAATAACAGTAATAACAAGATAACAAGAGCTGAGAGCAGTATCGATCTGCTAGATACAGCCATGTTACAAACAGCAAAAGTATTATATAAGTGAAATAACAGCAATTATATACAAAGCAGGGAGTATACTGCAGGTCAACATTAGATCGATCCAGATAACAAAATCTATTTTTGATTATTCCATGCTCTTATGAGCTTATATCGGTGATGGACACATATTGCGTGCACATTTTTCAGCTACTCTCATGACTTATTAAAGGTGGTTATGACTGGATACAGTTTGTAGTTTTTTTTGTTTATATTTTAATATAAATTAAACATAAATCAACACAACATAACATACAGGACCAAAGAGGGAATTGTTAAAGTAATACTGTATTAATACAAAAACATTCTTACATTGTAATCCAGTTACACCACCTTAAAATAAGTAATTACACAACCTCACCTCCATTGTCATTATTTCATACCAGCTTATAAACATAACCATTGATACTGTAATGTTTGCCTGAAGGGGAGGCAACCGTTATGCCTAGGCCTGAAGCTGTGGACCCCCAGAGATTTACTAACAGTCTCTGATATTCTGTAGGAGTTTTCTGTAGGTTCTCTTTCGTTTCTTGTTTTGTCGAGCACTCAGTGGCAAAATGTTGCGAAGGGTGCCCTCACATAACCATTGAATGGCATTGAATACGATATTCCGGTGGTGAAAACCTGTATATGTCTAAACTATATGTTCATAGTTTCAACATCTTTAGCTTTTATTTACTGTAATTTATTTTATGACTGGGAAAAAAACTACTCATTTTTGTTGGGAATCACTAACATAAATGAATCACCCTGATGAAAGCACTGCTGTACCAAAATGTCAGCTGCTAATTGTTCAATGGAAAAGTGTTTTGGAGTATGTAGCCACATGTGCACATTTCCCTCCTCTCTGCAATGCATACTTGGTGTGCCAACCATTATTCTCCTGTCTAACATTGCACCATAATATGGATATTGTTAAGCTGGGGTCACACTACACGATTTCTACAATCCGACCCGATTTTGTGAACAGTGGGCAGCTCACTTAAAGACCGAATAATTTTTTGCACTTATTTTGCACTGAATCTGTGTATTTTGTGTCGTGAAGGAGCGCATAATACACTACACTACACTTCAGTACAGGGGGTCACACACTTCACGACTGATCTGAAACCCTTTGTCGTGGGGATCTCCGACACATCCTCGAAACTCCCCAAGCCATGTGATCCATCCAGAGAAAAGGTAACAAACATGGACGGGGACATTTACAGGTCACATTCGTGTAGCGTACATGTCCGCAGTTCTGCTCAGATCTGCGCTGCTCCGCCAATGGGATCAGTGGATTTCTTATTACTGAGGAAATCTGCACAAGAACACGAGCACAAGCCGCTATTGCTGTTTGAGTTCGTCTGTGCGGACAAACACACGAAGCGCAGAGAAAAGAGAGAGTGAAGACATGGCCGGGGAGATGAGGTCTGCTCTGTGTGGAGCTGGAGGTGAGTCGTAAATATGAAACATGTTTAGTAAACTCAGCGGCTCCGACTCGCTTACGATCAGATCGGAGGCAGCGACGCATCAGCCCATCTCTCACTGCACGACCAGCGGGTGTTGTGACGATCAGTGCCGATTTTTTTGGGAGGACCAAAACGGGCTTAAAATCATGTAGGCATTAAACTATAAACTTTGTTGTAAAACATCATAGGGTTCTTGCTCATAAAACAGTTTAAATCCACCTCTATCCAGTGTGAGTGACCCCACCTGTAGTTGGGCCAATAGGGTGCGTCTTCTCCCCGATCAAGGCAGCAGTTACTCGCTTCACAGTCGGCTCTGCTCATAGCAGCGAGTGCAGAAGTAGCGGCCCTGCTGGAGTACGAGTCTTGAGCAGGGCAGTGCAGGACGTGGCCTCCCTGCTTGTCTCTCACAGCCACACACACTTTAACACCAGAAAAGTAAATAAAAACTAAACTACAGACAGTCTTCAAAACAGTTCAATAAGCTAAACACAAATCTAAATCCCCACCTCTACTGTTCTTACAGTGAACATGGGGATGTGTATCTAAGCCCTGGCACTGGCACTGTTGGGAAAGTCCATTGTTCTTTGTTGGAGCAGACCAGCGCCCTGACTGCTCTGCACTGCTTCCTTATGTACTACATGGCCCCGCCTTCCCCTTTAATGCCAGAGCAGTGGATTCTGGACAATGCAGTGTCCTGGCCCAGCTGCCATGTTTTTAACGGGACCCAGTCGCTTTTTCTCACACCTGATATAACATGGTCCCCTCAAACCAAAGAATCTTACTGTGTTATAGGTGAAACCACGTTACGTTGAACTTGCTTTGGCCTCAAGCATTTCCGTTATTAATAAAGAGCAATTCACATTATATTGGATTGCGTTATATTGGGGTAGAGTAGAGGTGAACATTCAATAAAGAACTTAAAATAGTATAATATTAAAAAGTGTTAATCCAGAACTTTCCAACACCAGGGATATACTACACAAGCACGGGTTTAGCTGATATTGGAAACAAATAATTCATCTGTAAATCTAGCTTTCCTGAGGGCCAGGTCCAATGTTTTATTTTAGGACTACATAAATCATTGTCACACAAATGTGATTCATGTCTAAGCCTTCACTCCAAATATATTTGATGTGAATTAATATTTTAAAGACTTGTTGCAGCTGACCAGCTCACGTGGCAGAAACTAAACCTTTGTCTTGAATGATATGTTGTGAAGAATAAGAGGGTGTGGTTGCACTTCTAACACACTCATGTTAAAATACAAGTAATAATTTACTATTTAGTTTACATTTATATCCAAAGCAAAACACAAAATGAGACATTTCATATGTTCATTATACTATTTCAATACAATAATAAATACAGACAATGGCTTATATTGTAAACATCAATACTTTAGTAGCATTTTCTGTACACCTAGTTTACTTGGTAAAACTTTACAGAATAGCATGTATCAAATTATTTATCAAATATTGTGTCTGTCCACATTAAATTTTTCCCATTATATCTTTGTATTTAACCTTATCTGGTATCCCCATTTGACATGCATGCTGTCAGCTGGCCTTGACAGCCTCACTTGATAGCATTGGTAGATGCTGAATAGCAAGCAAACATTAGATCTCCCTGACCTTCAGTGATAACCTCTCTGCCAGCTGTCTGTCTCTGCGTGAGCTCATTCAGTGCAAATAAAAGGAAGCTGCTCTGTATTTACTTTCTCAATCACATTACTTGCTTAAGTCTTTACAGTATTAATTTGTTACTTTCTAAATTAAACATATTATGGATCGTCAAAAAAAAAAAAAAACGTCTAGTTTTCCTGCAGAAGTAAGTCAATCGGTTGTCATCTCCAAATTACCCTGGAGAAACAAACTTTTACAAATGCTCTGATCCTGTGCATCTTACCCAAGCATCTGTCTAATATTTAATAATCTGAGACATATATCAGATATGACATGGGAGTTATCATTGGTATTGACGTAATTAAAATATTGCTTTAATTTGTTCTCATGAAAGTTAATACAAAGGATAAACAAAATTTAATAATTGATTTTGTACTTATCTATTTCTACACATTTCTACACATATATCCTCCATTTACTATATTTACATACAGCTGTGTATACCGTAAATGTAGATATTATGGAAAAAATCTAAAGAAGAGTGAACATGGGATGGGGTGCATTTGGAATAAACAGCACGCTGTTGAAAGGAAATCTACCCATTTGCCTGAAGAGAAAAGTTGCTGATCAATGAAACTAGCAGAGCTAACTTATGGCTGCGAAACCTGGTCACTAAAGCAAAACATTTACAAAAACTGCAGACAATACAAAGCATTGAAAAATGTATGCTTGGAATGACCAAAGATAGAAAAGGGAAGCTATCGAATTGATACCAAGACGTGAAAAAAGACATAGAAGAAGACAACCACATAAAAGATGATAAGATGAAATAATAAAGTTTGTATGCAAGACATGGAAATGGAAAGCTATAGATTGAAACAGATGGACACATCTTGAGGAAGCCTTCATCCAGCCGTGGATTGATATTGGCTGGTAATGATGATATATATATATATATATATATATATATATATATATATACACTCACCTAAAGGATTATTAGGAACACCATACTAATACTGTGTTTGACCCCCTTTCGCCTTCAGAACTGCCTTAATTCTACGTGGCATTGATTCAACAAGGTGCTGAAAGCATTCTTTAGAAATGTTGGCCCATATTGATAGGATAGCATCTTGCAGTTGATGGAGATTTGTGGGATGCACATTCAGGGCACGAAGCTCCCGTTCCACCACATCCCAAAGATGCTCTATTGGGTTGAGATCTGGTGACTGTGTGGGCCAGTTTAGTAGTGAACTCATTGTCATGTTCAAGAAACCAATTTGAAATGATTCGACCTTTGTGACATGGTGCATTATCCTGCTGGAAGTAGCCATCAGAGGATGGGTACATGGTGGTCATAAAGGGATGGACATGGTCAGAAACAATGCTCAGGTAGGCCGTGGCATTTAAACGATGCCCAATTGGCACTAAGGGGCCTAAAGTGTGCCAAGAAAACATCCCCCACACCATTACACCACCACCACCAGCCTGCACAGTGGTAACAAGGCATGATGGATCCATGTTCTCATTCTGTTTACGCCAAATTCTGACTCTACCATCTGAATGTCTCAACAGAAATCGAGACTCATCAGACCAGGCAACATTTTTCCAGTCTTCAACTGTCCAATTTTGGTGAGCTTGTGCAAATTGTAGCCTCTTTTTCCTATTTGTAGTGGAGATGAGTGGTACCCGGTGGGGTCTTCTGCTGTTGTAGCCCATCCGCCTCAAGGTTGTACGTGTTGTGGCTTCACAAATGCTTTGCTGCATACCTCGGTTGTAACGAGTGGTTATTTCAGGCAAAGTTGCTTTTCTATCAGCTTGAATCAGTCGGCCCATTCTCCTCTGACCTCTAGCATCAACAAGGCATTTTCGCCCACAGGACTGCCGCATACTGGATGTTTTTCCCTTTTCACACCATTCTTTGTAAACCCTAGAAATGGTTGTGCGTGAAAATCCCAGTAACTGAGCAGATTGTGAAATACTCAGACCGGCCCGTCTGGCACCAACAACCATGCCACGCTCAAAATTGCTTAAATCACCTTTCTTTCCCATTCAGACATTCAGTTTGGAGTTCAGGAGATTGTCTTGACCCGGACCACACCCCTAAATGCATTGAAGCAACTGCCATGTGATTGGTTGGTTAGATAATTGCATTAATGAGAAATTGAACAGGTGTTCCTAATAATCCTTTAGGTGAGTGTATATATATCTATATATATAGATATATATATGTTGGGACACACTACGGGGTGGGGGGGATGGAAGATATGTGAGACAAAGCGAAGAAAAACTTGCAGCCGCCTCCAGCAGCAACCACTGGCACATAACTCACACCGGGCTCTCCACTGACCACGCCTTTCCAAGATGTTTCCACTTGCTTCAATCTACTGCTTCTCTTTCCTATGCCTCACCTGTAAAGTTTTTGATTTAATCTTCCCATCTTTTATGTGGCCTTCTTCTGAGTCCTTTTTCACCTCTTGGTATCCATTCAATAGCTTCCTTTTTATATCTTTGATCAGTTCTTCTTGCAGTGTGTCTGGCCCACTGCCATTTTAATATTTTCATATTAAATGTCACATATTTCAGTTTGATCTTCATGCATTTGTTACTTTTTCAAGCTTTTTTGTTATTCCAAGCATATATCTTTCCATGCTTTGTGTCATCTTCAGTTTCTGTTACATTTTCACATTAAGTGACCAGCTTTCCAGGAGCACTGGTAGTATGCATTGATCAAATACTTGTAGATTTCCATTCAACACCATACTGTTTCTTCCAAATGCACCCCAACCAATTTTTACTCTTCTTTTGATTTTGTCCATAATACCTCTGTCTGCGCTTATTTGTTTTCCAAGGTAGACATCACTTTTTACTTCTTCAAGTATCCATTGATCTACTTCTATTTTCTTAGATTTAACAAAGATGTTAAACATGTCTTTTGCTTTCTTGCTTGCATCTGAGAGTTCTTGACACTGATGCTGCAGGTCTTCGGGTGTTTTTGCAATATGATGATGTCATCTGCTTATCATAAGTTGTTCAGATAAGCTCTGTTTAATTGAATTCCTTTTTCCTTCCCAGTCCAAAGTCTTGAAAACATCTTCAAGACTTACCATGAAGATTTTAGAGATTATGTGTCTCCTTGATGTACTGTAGATACATATTGTAGATATATTTAATACAATTTATGTATGTTTCATTAATGTTTAGATTTCTTAGAGCACTGATGACTGAGTATATATTGAATCAAACGCATTCTTGTAGTCAGCAAAGCCCAGGCACAGAGGAAGTTCATAATCTCTGCATCTTTCCAATACTTATACAATTTATATATGATCCATCATGTCATATTCTCATATTCTCTCTCTCTCTCTCTCTCTCTCTCTCTCTCTGTCATATATATATATATATATATATATATATATATATACACTGATCAGCCATAACATTATGACCACCTGCCTAATATTGTGTAGGTCCCCCTTTTGCCGCCAAAACAGACATGACCTGTCGAGGCATGGACTCCACTAGACCTCTGAAGGTGTGCTGTGGTATCTGGCACCAAGACGTTAGCAGCAGATCCTTTAAGTCCTGTAAGTTGCGAGGTGGGGCCTCCATGGATCGGACTTGTTTGTCCAGCACATCCCACAGATGATCGATTGGACTGAGATCTGGGGAATTTGGAGGCCAAGTCAACACCTTGAACTCGTGATTCATCAGACCAGGCCACCTTCTTCCATTGCTCCCATGTCCAGTTCTGATGCTCACGTGCCCATTGTAGGCGCTTTTGGCAGTGGACAGGGGTCAGCATGGGCACCCTGACTGGTCTTCGGCTACGCAGCCCCATGTGCAACAAACTGCGATGCACTGTGTGTTCTGACACCTTTCTGTCAGAACCAGCATTCACTTTTTCAGCAATTTGAGCTACAGTAGCTCGTCTGTTGGATCGGACCAATGATCAATGAGCCTTCACCGCTTTTCCTTCCTTGGACCACTTTTGATAGGTACTGACCACTGCAGACCGGGAACACCCCACATGAGCTGCAGTTTTGGAGATGCTCTGACCCAGTGGTCTAGCCATCACAATTTGGCCCTTGTCAAAGTCGCTCAGATCCTTACGCTTGCCCATTTTTCCTGCTTTTAACACATCAACTTTGAGGACAAAATGTTCACTTGCTGCCAAATATATCCCACCCACTGACAGGTGCCATGATAATGAGATTATCAATGTTATTCACTTCACCTGTCAGTGGTCATAATGTTATGGCTGATCGGTGTGTATATATACACTCACCTAAAGGATTATTAGGAACACCTTTTCAATTTCTCATTAATGCAATTATCTAACCAACCAATCACATTGCAGTTGCTTCAATGCATTTAGGGGTGTGGTCCTGGTCAAGACAATCTCCTGAACTCCAAACTGAATGTCTGAATGGGAAAGAAAGGTGATTTAAGCAATTTTGAGCGGGGCATGGTTGTTGGTGCCAGATGGGCCGGTCTGAGTATTTCACAATCTGCTCAGTTACTGGGATTTTACAAAGAATGGTGTGAAAAGGGAAAAACATCCAGTATGCGGCAGTCCTGTGGGCGAAAATGCCTTGTTGATGCTAGAGGTCAGAGGAGAATGGGCCGACTGATTCAAGCTGATAGAAGAGCAACTTTGACTGTTATAACCACTCGTTACAACCGAGGTATGCAGCAAAGCATTTGTGAAGCCACAACACGTACAACCTTGAGGCGGATGGGCTACAACAGCAGAAGACTCCACCGGGTACCACTCATCTCCACTACAAATAGGAAAAAGAGTCTACAATTTGCACAAGCTCACCAAAATTGGACAGTTGAAGACTGGAAAAATGTTGCCTGGTCTGATGAGTCTCGATTTCTGTTGAGACATTCAGATGGTAGAGTCAGAATTTGGCGTAAACAGAATGAGAACATGGATCCATCATGCCTTGTTACCACTGTGCAGGCTGGTGGTGGTGGTGTAATGGTGTGGGGGATGTTTTCTTGGCACACTTTAGGCCCCTTAGTGCCAATTGGGCATCGTTTAAATGCCACGGCCTACCTGAGCATTGTTTCTGACCATGTCCATCCCTTTATGACCACCATGTACCCATCCTCTGATGGCTACTTCCAGCAGGATAATGCACCATGTCACAAAGGTCGAATCATTTCAAAATGACAATGAGTTCACTGTACTAAACTGGCCCCCACAGTCACCAGATCTCAACCCAATAGAGCATCTTTGGGATGTGGTGGAACGGGAGCTTCGTGCCCTGGATGTGCATCCCACAAATCTCCATCAATTGCAAGATGCTATCCTATCAATATGGGCCAACATTTCTAAAGAATGCTTTCAGCACCTTGTTGAATCAATGCCACGTAGAATTAAGGCAGTTCTGAAGGCGAAAGGGGGTCAAACACAGTATTAGTATGGTGTTCCTAATAATCCTTTAGGTGAGTGTATATACACATACACGCACACAAACGCACATGTACACACACACACACACAAAGACGGGTGACAAATTAAAGGAACAACCAACAAAAAAGTGTCTCAGTAAGGTGTTGGGAACCACGAGCTGCCAGAACAGCTTCAATGCTCTTGGCAAAGATTCTATGAGTCTCTGAACTCTACTGGAGGGATGAACACCATTCTTCCAAAAGATATTCGCTCATTTGGTATTTTGATGATGGTTGTGGAGAGCGCTGTCTAACACGTCGGTCCAAAATATCCCATAGGTGTTCAATTTGGATGAGATTTGGTAACTGTGAAGGCCATAGCATATGATTCACATAATTGTCATACTCATCAAACCATTCAGTGAGCCCTCGTGCCCTGTGGATGGGGGCAGTGTCATCCTGGAAGGGACCACTCCCATCAGGATAGAAATGTTTCACCATAGGATAAAGATGATCACTTAGAATAACTTTGTAATAATTTGCAGTGACCCTTCCCTCTAAGGGGACAAGCTGACCCAAACCATGACAAGAAAATGCCCCCCACAGCATAACAGAGCCTCGGGACCCCCTCACTGTAGGGGTCAAGCAGTCAGGCCTGTACCGTTCTCTTGGTGTCGCCACACAAGCACTCGCCCACTTGTCGAGAACACTAGCCAGTTGAGCGTCTTTGTGACTGAAGCTTCTGCCATTCGTGCCCCAACAATGACCCTGCTTTCAGAGTCACTTAGATCCCTTACTCTTGCCATCTTGATCCAAAATTGAGGTCAGCTGGGCCTGCTCAGCATTTTTATGCATGCCACAGAGCATGATAGGATGTTAATTGCTTAATTGTATCATGCAGTACACCTCTTTGGAGGCATCTGCATTCGTTATGTTCCTCCACTCATTTATTCAGGTTTTTCCTTTAATTTGTCACAGATCTGTATATATAGATAGATAGTATGAAATCAGTGAGATATACTGGCACCCCAGAGAATGCACTTCAGTATTTCAATCAGCACTGAGTGCAGTCCACTTAACCAGTTAATGGTAGGTCAGGCTGCACACTACTAATCAAAACATTTCAGCAGACAGTATTCCTATTACAAAATAAGATACTTAATTCTGATGCATGCTGTTTTTTAAGTATATTATTAATTGTCTCTTGTATGTGGTACATAGTGCCTTAGTGCCTTGAGAGTAGTGTGATTTATGCCAAGAATTATATATATATATATATATATATATATATATATATATATATATATGGACACATTTTATCTTCTTAAGCTAAACAAATCCTATAAGATGTTTACTTTTAGAATTCTTTTTTTCCTTTCATTATTATGATGCTGATGTACGCTTTATGGTTCAATAGTGATTTAGAGCAATGATTTTCACTTGTCATTCGTTTATCTATTTTTATCACATTTACAATTTATTAAAGAATACATTATTTTTTGCATAAAAAATAAGCAGAATTTTATGGTCCATTAGTCTCATGTTTACTGATTAATTTATAGTTTATACTATATAGCAAATTACTTTATATTTTCTTTAAAGATAATGTTTGCAACGACTTGATAAAACATTTACTGTGTGTTTATCAGGCACTAAATACTGAGAGCATCAGACAGAACTATGTGTTTCATACAGGTCTGCCAGAAAACCATAGCTTTAAAGATGTACTTTGGGAAATAATTAATCCATATTCAGCTGTTAGTCAGCTAAATGGATTGACAGTGTGAGGTGCAAATGAACAAAACATATGTAAATGTATCGTTAATTCAGATTACTATTTTTTAATCATATTAAGAAATAGTTGAATACATATTGAGTACAACATATGCAATGGAATTAAAGCTAAGGAGTGATTCAGCCACCATGAATAATCAGCCCAAATGTTAACGACTAGTATCAAGAACATTTTTGAATGACCTCCTGTACTATTATGGCTCCTCTACCTTGTTTCATTAAACTGTAAACAACAAGTTCCCCCTGCAAGCATGCATTATGCTTTTTGTCAGGCTTGAGGTAAAATACTGACTGAGGTCAATCCTGTTACAATTCACGTAAATGGTTTCACACCAGCGGGAATTGTGCCACTGGCCATTAGACCCCCAGTTACTACTTGGGTTGGATGGCTAGTTTATAAAATGTGCTTCCTGTTCTCTGTTAAAATAGTCAATATGATTGATTTTGTGGTGGAAATTAACAAATGTTTTACAAATTAAAATAGTGGAACAGGTGGCATGTTACATTTGGGTCTTACGAAGTCAGTTCCTTATTGGAATGTATTAGTTATGATGCAGCATATTATGGATGCACCATGTACTGAATGTTTTACTATCTGCTGAAACACGCAGCTAGATTAACTGGAAGTGATTATTTAATGAGATTAAATACTGCAGTTGTGTAGGTTTGCATCTTCACATTCTTACTGCTTTGCATGATGTCTTGCTTGACACGATATAATAATAAAATGAACTGGGATAGAAGTGAACAATATTTTATGACATAAAATTATCAATTTATCAAATATGATAAAATCTGATATTAGTCAAATTTAAGAGAAGGGGGAAAAACAAAAGCACAGGATTTATCTTCCCTGCAGAGAAATAATTATGTTCAGTGGTGCCTTTGGGTTAACATCTTACCTACTGATAATAATAATAATAATAATAATAATAATAATAATAATAATAATAATCATCATCATAATCATCATCATAATCATCATCCTCCTCATAAGTACCTCATGCTGCCGAGTTGTGGGCGTGGAGGGATGATATCACCCATACACAGCATAAATATCGTCTGTGAATGAACGCATCTTCATAAAAGTGGGGGAGGCATTGTATAAAAGTGGGATGGACATGTCCACCTCTTAAATTACGCCTATGGATTGAGGGGGACAAACTGATGTTATCTCAATATGGGGGTGGGGGATGTCCCCCCCTCCCCCTCTAAACCTATGATTATGGTTTTTATAATAAACAACCAATAATGTTAATTTTAATCCTCAATTCCCCAAATTATGTCATCTTGCCTATACGTCATTCCGCACTTATATTGCACTGAGCGGTGCATGGGAGTGGCCCCAGAGCTTCTTTCTGCAGTCAGTGCTTTATCGAAATCACCTCAAAGCTCTCTAATAACTGTTTTGTATGGTTAATTTAACTGATGATTATTTACTCCTGAATTTTCACAATGGTTTAGAACAATAGGTGGACCGCGGGCCAAATCCAAACCACCAGATGCTTTTGACTGGACCGTGAGAATAATTTTATTTAACTTATTATTATAATTTTTTTTTTTTTTCAATTTATTGTTACAGAGGTTTGTTACATTCAGTGCTTGTTATTGTGTGGAACCTAGACACTCAGGCAAGCCAGCTGAGGAGTTGCCTAGCTCACCGCAGTTAAGTATCGCTTTTTTCTCACGTTTGCTAGTTTAGTTGAGAAAATACATTGATTGTTTACGTGGTTACTTGTTTAGCTAAGAGTTATGTATCTGGCACCTGTATTGTAGTAACGGCAGCGACTGTTTGTTAGTTAATTTGCAACTTACTTAGCACACTCGACACACACTTTCTGTAAATCAGAAGAGGTTACATTGTAGGCTGTTATTATTTAGCATTGTTGCAAGCTATTGATCAGTGTAACTGCGTGTGTCTGGCATGTTCTTTGTCTGTATTCAGATATAAAGCGGCCATTAATTGTGCTATTAGTAGCCCTGCGTGGGAGGGATTGCCATCCTGACAGCCTTGTCATTCAACGCAACGCAGGTTACAGTTACAGGAGGAGCATTTAATAGCCACCTGGACCTCTGCAACAGCATTCAGCGCCAGCAGCCTTCAGTGCCCCCCTTCTGAAGGGTCCCATCTTCAAAGGGCAGAGACTCTAGCTGTGGGACTCACAAGGGCCACATCTCCAAAGGGCAGGGACTCTAGCTGTGGGACTCCAGTGAAAAGAAGACTGCGAGGAGACACCACACAGCAACAACAGGCAACGATGACGATCTCTCAGATTCCAGTCCTGCTCTCTCCGTCCACTCGCCGTGCACCTGCACGCCATTGCCTCCCTAATACCTCTAACCTCATCTCCCTGCCTCTCCCCACCTCCTCCCTCCCTTCTACTCAACTCTCTGGAGGCCTGTGGAACTGCCACTCAGCTTGCAACAAGGCCGACTTCATCTCCACCTTCGCCTCTCACCACTCTCTGGATTTCCTCACTCCCACTGAGACTTGGATCTCCCCTGAGAACTCAACCACCCCTGCCACCCTATCCTCTCTGTTTGTCCTGTCCCACTCCCCCCGTCTTAACGGGCGGGGAGGTGGAACAGGGCTCCTGCTCTACACCTCTCTCATCTTCTCCGTCCCCCCCTTTCTATCCTCTATCACAACTAACAGCTTTGAATTCCACACAATAGAACTCACCTCTCCCTCTCACCTCTTCCTTCTAGTTCTCTACCACCCTCTTGGTCTACTCACCTCCTTCCTGGATGAACTTGACTTTCTTCTCTCCTCCCTCCCCTCACTGTCCTCACCTACCATCCTCCTGGGACACTTAAACATCCACCTCTCCAACCCCTCCCACTCTGCCGGATTTCTTCCTCTCCTTCACTCAACTTCTCTCTCTCCCTATCTCCCCCCACTCACAGGGCAGGCCGCCAGCTAGACCTCATCTTCTCTAGAGGCTGCTCCCCTTCAACACTCTCTGTGACACCCCTGGACATCTCAGACCACCACTTCATCTTCTTCTCCCTTTCTCTCCCCTCCCTCCCCACCCTACGCCACCCACTGCCTCTGTCATCTTCTGCCGTAATCTCTGATCCGTCTCCCCCTCCACCCTGGCCTCCACTGCCCTCACTCTCTTACCTTCCATTCCATTTTTCCCATCTGTCTATTAACTGTGCTACCTCTTCTTTGTTCTCCTCCCTCACCTCCTCCCTTGATTCTCTCTGTCTTCTCACGTCTCATCCTGTCTGTTCCTCCCCTCCTCAGCCTCGGATCTCTTCCGTTCTTCACTCGACCCGATCTAGTTTGCGCGCTTCTGAACAGAAGTGGAAGAGGTCCAAACTCCCAGCTGCCCTCGAACTCTACCGCGCTCTACTGTCCACATTCTCCTCCTCTCTCACCTCAGCCAAGAAGTCTTACTTCCAATCTCTCTTTGAATCCACTGTCAACAACCCCCGCAAACTCTACTCCACCTTCTCCTCCCTCTTTGCCCCCCCTCCTCCTCCCTCATCTCTCACTGCAGATGATTTTGCTTCCTTCTTCTCCTCCAAGATCAAACATCTGCAAGGTCTTCAACAGTCCCCCTTCCTCTCCCACCACGCCCAAGTCTCCCACCGACCAAGCTTCCTTTTCTTCATTCTCACCTCTCTCGGGCTCGCCTCCTCCAAGTAACTACTCCCCTTCATCTCCCCTCCCTCCTCAACTCCTCACTCCTCTCTGGCTGTTTCCCCTCTGCATTTAAACAAGCTGCCGTCATCCCACTCCTCAAGAAACCTACCCTTGACCCTACCTCTCAGCAGAACTACCGCCCTGTCTCCCTACACCTCTTCCTCTCAAAGACCGCATCAAGCTACCTTCAGTCCCTCGTCTCCCCATACATCCCCTCCAGACCACTGCGATCTTCCGGTGCCAGAAGACTAACTCTGCCTCCTCTGCACTCTCCTTCCTCCAGAGCTGCTCCTTCTTATCCTTGGCCACTAAGTGGTGGAACGACCTTCCCACTGAAGTCAAGACAGCAGAGTCCTTGACCTCCTTATGGTGTTTACTCAAAAAACACCTCTTCTCAGACAGTACTTGTAATTTATTAATTTACTCTCCTGTAAGATAGCACTAATACAACGTTTATCATACTACTTGCCTTGCATTACTAGTACTTGTATTGTTTGTTTTGATTTCCCCTATGCTCCCTTCCCCTGGCCCTTAACTGTGACCTAACATCTTGTCTGCA
Organism: Amia ocellicauda; assembly: GCF_036373705.1. Lineage (NCBI taxonomy): Eukaryota > Metazoa > Chordata > Actinopteri > Amiiformes > Amiidae > Amia > Amia ocellicauda. The sequence goes on from NC_089851.1 coordinate 22,022,582, forward strand.
CTCACCAGCTTTTACAATCCAGGATGTAAGACCTCATATATTGTGTAAATTGGAATTTGTAAAATGTATTATGCTTTGAATTGCACTGTATTTTGTGAATTGGAATTTGTAATATGTTATGCCTTTTACTGCACTGTATTCTTGCACTTTGTATTGTGCTTATATTTTGTAAGTCACCCTAGATAAGGGCGTCTGCTAATAAATAAATAAATAAATAAATAAATAATAACGTAGTAGCAGCCCTTCCTGGTTATTAGCCAATAGGATGTTATGTATTAATATGGGATGTCCTATATAGTTAGTTAGTTAGTTAGTTAGTTAGTTGGCTGATTGCATGCTTGCTTGCTTGCTTGCTTGCTAGCAGATTCCCAGTTCGGGCGACTCTGCACATTCTGGGCTGGGGTAAAAAAAATTGTTTTTCTGATTTCTATAAATACACAGCTAAACTACGGATCGTTTGTCATGTGGACATATTTCAACCTCGCCTCCAAAATATAAAAGTGCATACACATGACTGGGGGGTGCACGGTGTCATAGCTTGCATTCACCTAGAAACTCCTATCAGCAGCAGAAAGAGCTGATTTCCAATGAAGACGCATGTTTCTAGCAGGTGCACAAATCAAGAATTGTGCATCCTCACCTGTTTCAATTACAGAGCTCCACCGAAATAGATCTCTGTGACTGACAAGCACCAGAAACCGCGTCTAGTTTGCCTGCATAATGTTCGTTGATGTGCGATTTTTCGCTGGTGATATGTGGTTCTGAAGCAAAGAAATGTTTGAGTCCAAATCTGCCTGATTTCATGGAGATTTTGAGCTTTGTTTTTCGACTTCGAAATGACTCAGAATCGCCCATTTCAGGTCTCCAATTGTCAAATTCTTCTGGGGGAGGACCCCTAGAACCCCGCCATGAATTACTTAATCATCTGTGCCCTCATTTTTCAACATTCATTTTGTGCAGTGCACAGTGGGGCAAAGTGAAATGGTAAAGACTTGAATCTAATAAGACACAAAATGCTTGAAAGTTTCTATTATGTTTATCTATGTGCCTACAGTAATCTTTAAGAAATTAAAATTAAAAGTGGCCTGAAACCGTTTTAATACTAATATTTACATTTATTTGTCAAATGAATGTACTAAATATAAGCAATGGGGTTTATTACTAATTCACAGAATTGTGTGTGTGTGTTGGAAAGGTGTGACCCCCCCCCCCCCCTCCCGATGTCTGGACCTTGACAATACCTTGACCAAAAAATCTGCACCATGACTATCCCTGGCTTAGAATATGGACTAAGAAACATTTATTTATTGATTAGGCACAACTGCATTAAACATAGACTAGATATCAATCCAGGGCAGAATGGTGAAGAACTTTCTTGATTTATAAAAATTATATATATATATATATATATATATATATATATATATGTCTATGCTGAATAGTCATTCATATATGTAACAAACATTTAAATGTTTAATAGAACTAGATGATCCAAAATACATTAATGAATATGTTATTGTAAATCAGCAATACTTAAAGTGTTTTAAACTGAAATATTTCTCAAGGTAGGAACTCAATCAGTGTGTTCGCCCAACAGTTTGGTGATGCCAGGTTCCTGCTGTCCTCCTAATGTAGATCGGAAAGACTGTTGTGCAAAACAATGAGGCTGAGTCACCTAGATACTCCACTGAAGTGGTGACTCTTTCTGAGGTCGTGCACATTCTCTGGTTGGACTGAATTACTCTAATTCAGTTTGCGGGTCAAAAAAAGTTTAAATTAGTGATCAGGACCAGGCTAAAAGCCTAGCTTGAGTATTGCATTGCAGTTCAATGACTTTGGCAGAATTCTCAATATGGTCTCAGTGACTGAGGCTGGGCTGCTTGCTGGGTTCAGAGTTCGTTCTGAGATTCTAGCAGCATAAAACACTTGAGAATTGGTGTAAAGTTGCAGAGTCGCTGGAAGCCTTGATGTAGCCTACAGAGCTTCAGTTCAAAGCAGGCCCCTACATTTTTAATGGCTGCTCATGAGCTAGCTGCCAGTGGATTGATAACCTCGACTACCTTTACTTGTATACAGCAGGTGGAAGATAAACACCTTCCAGACCCAGGATCGAAACATTCGATTGTGTGAGAAAGTGCCACAAGCTGGCACCTATGTGGCGGAAGGTCCGTCTGTGAAATTATGGATTGCAATCAGGCTCTCTGTACTCCCCTAAACTGGGCTATAAAGATAAGAGAACATCTTAATACATTTTATTGCCTGCTAGCTGACGCTGAAAAGTCATAGATCTGGAGAGAGAGAAGAGTTAACTTTATAAATGTATATTAATTAAACCAACACAGTATGCTGGTTGCTATATATATATATATATATATATACACTCACCTAAAGGATTATTAGGAACACCTGTTCAATTTCTCATTAATGCAATTATCTAACCAACCAATCACATGGCAGTTGCTTCAATGCATTTAGGGGTGTGGTCCTGGTCAAGACAATCTCCTGAACTCCAAACTGAATGTCTGAATGGGAAAGAAAGGTGATTTAAGCAATTTTGAGCGTGGCATGGTTGTTGGTGCCAGACGGGCCGGTCTGAGTATTTCACAATCTGCTCAGTTACTGGGATTTTCACGCACAACCATTTCTAGGGTTTACAAAGAATGGTGTGAAAAGGGAAAAACATCCAGTATGCGGCAGTCCTGTGGGCGAAAATGCCTTGTTGATGCTTGAGGTCAGAGGAGAATGGGCCGACTGATTCAAGCTGATAGAAGAGCAACTTTGACTGAAATAACCACTCGTTACAACCGAGGTATGCAGCAAAGCATTTGTGAAGCCACAACACGTACAACCTTGAGGCGGATGAGCTACAACAGCAGAAGACCCCACCGGGTACCACTCATCTCCACTACAAATAGGAAAAAGAGGCTACAATTTGCACAAGCTCACCAAAATTGGACAGTTGAAGACTGGAAAAATGTTGCCTGGTCTGATGAGTCTCGATTTCTGTTGAGACATTCAGATGGTAGAGTCAGAATTTGGCGTAAACAGAATGAGAACATGGATCCATCATGCCTTGTTACCACTGTGCAGGCTGGTGGTGGTGGTGTAATGGTGTGGGGGATGTTTTCTTGGCACACTTTAGGCCCCTTAGTGCCAACTGGGCATCGTTTAAATGCCACGGCCTACCTGAGCATTGTTTCTGACCATGTCCATCCCTTTATGACCACCATGTACCCATCCTCTGATGGCTACTTCCAGCAGGATAATGCACCATGTCACAAAGGTTGAATCATTTCAAATTGGTTTCTTGAACATGACAATAAGTTCACTGTACTAAACTGGCCCCCACAGTCACCAGATCTCAACCCAATAGAGCATCTTTGGGATGTGGTGGAACGGGAGCTTCGTGCCCTGGATGTGCATCCCACAAATCTCCATCAACTGCAAGATGCTATCCTATCAATATGGGCCAACATGTCTAAAGAATGCTTTCAGCACCTTGTTGAATCAATGCCACGTAGAATTAAGGCAGTTCTGAAGGCGAAAGGGGGTCAAACACAGTATTAGTATGGTGTTCCTAATAATCCTTTAGGTGAGTGTATATATATATATATAGTGTAGATGTATGTTTATCATGTGTATTCATGCTCTTTAAACAAAACTATGCATGCATATAATGATTTATAGACTTGTGATACAGGGGGCAAAAAGCATTAATTATTAAAGTAATTAGTTTGATGGGGTAGCCAGATTGTACACTGGTGTACTTGATGACTGCTCATTAGACACCTTTTCATGTGTATCCCCCATTTGGCATTTTCTGTTCCTATCTCTGCGCTATCTTCTCTCTAGTTTATATAAAAAGCATTTCTAGACAGAAACCCACCATCAACCAATATTATATTTACCAATGGTGTTTTTTTTTAAAGTTTATATTACTATTAAATCAGCAGTAAAATAACTTGAAGCAATTAGAAGGCGAAACGTGAGCTAATTTAAAGAACAGTGTTGTATTATTGACATGGGGTGTTGTGCTATATATTAGGTTTCAGTTTTGTTTTTTGGTAATTATATTTACAGCTCTGGAAAAAAATAAGAGACCACTGCAAAATGTTCCTAAATCAGCATCTCTACATGTATGGCAGTCATTCCATTACATTCATATTTTTATTTGGAATTTGGGAGAAATGTTGTCAGTAGTTTATAGAATAAAACAAAAATGTTAATTTTACCCAAACACATACCTATAAATAGTAAAACCAGAGAAACTGATAATTTTGCTGTGGTCTCTTAATTTTTCTAGAGCAGTATATCTTGTATAGTGCTGTGAATTACCTCTTGTATTTCAGGGCTTTATTTCCGGTCTGCAAGCAGAAAGAGAGTAAACAAAACAAAACAAAACAAATCTACTGGGCCTTCCCAGTGCAGCTAATATAGTGTACCACAGTGCACTCCAATACCAGTCCAGTGCATATGCGGAGTGGACTCGGTGCACTCGATACAACTCGGTACATGTCTTCAACCTTCGATATGCTGCGTTGGGTCCAATGTTTTGAGTCATCAACAAATTGTAAGGTATTGGCTATAAAAATCTAAAATGAAAGTGTTAGGTAAGCCTACCTGAGTAAATAATTACATTTATAAAGTAATTGGGAGCTCCTGTTGGGACAAAAAGAAGCAGACACCGCGGCCCCCCAGGACTGGAGTCTGACACCCCTGAGTTAAGCCTTTCACTTGTGGAATGTCAAACAGAAGGCATTGATTCTTTCTATCTGTAACTTTATTTTTGTAATGTTGTCAGTACAGAGAAGTTGTTTATAGTGCAATGTCTTTGCATACAATTTTTAATAATCTAATATGTGTTTTTCCTCTTACATTGTTGAGGGTACAGTGTAAAATTGATGTTTGTAGGGTAAAAACTTAATTAAATGTTATCTAATAGAAAGTGTGGCTGCTTACCAGCATCACTGGCTCATATTCTTCACAATAAAGCATAATTATGATATCTGGTTCCATAATGAAATAAATTATCACTTTATAATTGGAATAATAGTTACCTTACAGTAGTAAGGTAAATTCTGCAAATTCTTATTAGAAATTGTAATAACTACCACACATGTGAGAATACAAATTTAAAATAAAATATAACATTTCTGGTCCACATAATATTAATTTACTGTAGCATTTTGAAATCAAAAATATATTAGTCTGGGATTTATATTTAATATGACTGATTGTGAACTGCTAAACTGAATATGTGCAGTTAGAATGATCTGATGCTCCAATTATATGTATCAGTAAACTTAAGATATGCTTTATATGATATATGGAATTAAATGCTGTGCATACAGTGATTAATTATTATTATTATTATTATTATTATTATTATTATTATTATTATTATTATTATTATTATTATTATTTTTATTTCTTGGCAGACGCCCTTATCCAGGGTGACTTACAACATAATCAAGGTATGGTGCTTTCACACTCCAAATAATTGCTATAATCAGCAACAAATTGCAGCTAAAGAATTGGCTTTGACTACTTTTACTCTCCAAACTCTAATACAATATTTTTAAATTACTTTATTTTCATGAAGTCATAGTGGCTGGATTGTCCATTTAACTTAAATGTAATTAATACTTATTTTACCCTTGCTGATAAAACTGGGTATGTCTGCAAATATGTTATACTCAGTTGGATCATTAACCTTTCTCATTATTGGGATCTTGCTTTTGGATTAACTGAAGATGTATGAAGCGACCTAAAACAGAAGAACGTATGTTTCTTGCTACTCAAACCATCCACAGGAATTGCTGGGGAATGCGTTGAGGATCTGCCTTTTGACTGCACCCAAAACTAGTTTTGGTGGCAGTTTTGTGTTGGCAATTAAACTCCTAGCCATTGTACTAAAAATACTCTGCCTGGATCCTAACCAGGTATCCCTGCGAGTTGAAGGACTCTGCTTGCATTGTAGATAGAGCTTTTTACCAAATGAGCAACTCTAGCCATGTTTATTATATGCAGAATCCTAGATCTGGTGGTTTACTACATTGTATTCTTTCTTATGAGATGCAATTGTAGACACTATACAAATAAATCTGTTTAAAATTATACATTGGTTACAAAAAAACAAATAAAAAAAACAACAGTTGACTGTTACAAATAAATCTCCACTCTAAATCTCTGTTAAATTAAAATTTCAATACGTATTTTCGAGTTACAAGACAACTATATATCTAATATATTAATGAATTCATTCATTTGAAGGTATATGTAACCAAGCAACCAGCAACTGGAAACATCTAAAAGGGTCTAATTTAAGAAAAGTATTAGTTGAATTAATGTTTCCATTTAGTAAGGAAGCTAATTTAGAAATAAAGCCAGCAGATTTAAGAAGGTTGAAAACCTGTTCTATACTAAACACGCAACATGGAGCTCCACGGTGTGAGCAGCTCATGCTGAGATCTCTCTGGCAGGAAGGATCTCTCTCAGATGCAGTCCTGTGCTGTTTTGAGGGACAGGGGATATATTCTTGTGCTGCTAATTTCTTGTGCTAAATAAAACCGAAAGAGAGCCCAAATTAAACATTTTATTTTATATTTTAAATGGTATTGTTTTGGTGGAAATGTCATACATGAATCTTTCACATTTCAACTAATTTAATAACAAGATAATCATTCTGTATATTGTCAGAATTGATGGGCAGGCATGAAACTAATTTTGAGCAACCTCAACATTATTGATTTGATTGACCTCCTCCTTGAGGGTAATAGCATTATTTATTGATGTTGATGGAATAAAAATCAAGAACCAAAAAATAATTGTTCTACCTATGTAACTGAATTTACTAGACAATAGCATTCCTTAGGCATAATTGTGTTCAATTTTGGAATTGTGCAAAACAGTTTTTTGTTTTCATTTCTGTGCCTCTCAGTTTAAGACATTTACTTGGGTTTATAGTGTGGGCTTATAGTCAGAAGCACCACTGGTTTCAAAACATTACCTTTAGAAAAAATGGTCATCATTCACCACATCCATGATGGTACAGACATTTGTCAGCAGCAAATACACAGCCAGAATACAAATCAACAGTATTTATTCTGTTTGAAGTATAGAAACATCTCTCGTATCGAATAATTATTCTGGGATTATCTTCTATCCATATGTTATACCAAATGTGTTTCACTGCCCTTTTCATGGTTTATTTTGCTTCCTAAATCAAGTGCTCCAGATTTATGGTCTGTATCACAACTGGGCTGTGAGATATTTTTCCAAAGATAGACATCCGTCAAATGCCCTGTATGTTCATATGAATGGATTTGGTCACATTAGCAGAGAAACTTCATGTCAGGTGCAGTGTCAATCAATCATAATCAGAATTTTCCCCTGTGGTGGCTGTCAACACTGAAAGAGAAAAGAGGCCCAGAAGCTACGCTATCTGGGTTAGTGTAGAACACATTTCCCACCAAATGATCTTCAAGCCCCCAACCCCCTCTCCTCGCCCCCTTGCCACTTGCTTCACTGTGACTTTCAGATGTCATTTGAAAAACTCATATATCAGACTGCTATATTTTTGCTACGTTCATCTGGCATACTTGGGACTCATAAGAAAAAACAGCAGTGCACCTTTAAAAGCCGGTGATGCATTTACAGAGTGAATCAAGTTCACGTTTTATCTGTGCTATAGCTGATTAAACTGGTTTTCACATCTCTGCTGTTTGTAAATGCTGAAAAATGGTGTTCTGATCTTTACAGGAATATGGAACATCATTTTAATTTGTCTCAGTTGTTGTAGATTGGCGTTAGTTTGGTACTTGGACCTGGTGGAAAGTGACAGACCTGGACTCTCATAGCAATGTTGGCGGAGGACATTGATATTTGCTAGTCTCTAGACACTAAATACTGCCTTCCACTGACATCCAAAATGCCCACACCATACATAAGTCATAAAATAGTTAAATGGCTCAACCATGATGTGTATTGTCATGTATACCATCCATATTTATTAATATGGAATAAATAGGAACATCAGGACCCCCCTGTTTTCTGGATTTAAATTAATGTATGACAAATATGATTTTGCTCTCTACAATGCTAATTATATTACAGTATAACATGTTCCGGCTTTTTTTTAGCAGGACACATTATGCAAACCACAAATATTAATTTAGTATGTTATTTTTTGTACCTATTTATTCAGGGATCTGCATGAATGTGGAGGACACTATTTATTATTAGATCTCTGGATAATATTAATATTTCATCCACCATCTGTGTTACAATTAAGAAACAAGTAATTTAACATGTACAGGTTTAGAATGGATTACATTTCAGTTTATAGAAATAACAATAGTTTTTTGTTAGATGTTTTCTGTGTGTTGTCTGTTTTTTACACCATATCATAAAGAATGTTATGAGGCAGCCAACTAAGAAACTACCAGCATGGGGGAATCTCAATAGGCAAAGCATATATCTTTAGAATAACCTTTCCTGTCTCCAACATTAAACCCAGAGGACAACAAAGAGACACTTCTTGGTATTGAACAAGCACTCTACCAGAAAAACATATGTACTCTGATGATAATTTTGACGTTTCATTGAAAGTCACAAAGCAAGTTAGGCACATTTCACTACGAGAAAGTAAATCAAAGTGTGCTAAGATGAGCTCAAAGAAAAATAAACAGTGAATTGTATCTCAGTTTCCTTGAGATATGGAGTGCCTTTGTTGTGGTTAGTATAAAAATGTTAATATTGAGCTCAGACATATGGATTTGAATGTAAATGTGTTGTGGTTGGTTGACATTATTTCCTAAAAATATTAAAGTGCTTGAGGAAAAATAATGAAAACTGGCTGTTTCACAATATTGATTTCATGAGATTCAAAGCTTTGTTTAGAATTGAAACACATTTTTAAATGGATCTCATTTGGAAACCTTAAATATAAAATATTCTCTGTAAAACATGACCAGTTGATTTCAAATGAAGGTGTTGATTCGCATCACAACACACCTGTTAATCGAATTTAACATGAACACTTTTTTTCCTGTTCATTTGCATGACATTGTGAAAAAAAACACTTATTCCTGAGAACAAAATAAACTCTCACCATGGAAACAGAAAGATGACCAGACAGATTCTGTATGTATCTCTAGTTAATATTAAATATGACATAAACTACAAAAACGAGGTGTACATATTCACTTTTTATAATGTCTGGTCGTTTATTGTATACTGACCCCCCAAAATAAAGGATAAAACCAAAGTTGCTTAATCCATGATACACTAAATCAGAGTCCAAAATCATGTTTGTTTAAGTTAAAGCATTTGTTTTGGTGGTTGTTGTAACTTTTAAGTAAAATGCTGAATTAGAGTTCCGTCATTCTTTCCTAAAACACTGTCCTTTCAGAGGAATAACATAATTTATATGATTTTCTTGGAAAAAATTAAATCTATTCTCCATGAAAGGAACCAAAATAGTTATTTTACCACATATCAGTTTTTTATTTCATGTGTTGCATTTATTTATTTATTTCTTATGACAAGCAGCCCCTGAATCAGTAATTATGTTCAGAGCTCAATGTTGTTTCCTGCACGCTGGAGTAGTGATAACCTCCCTGCTGCTGAGGTGACTTGTAAAACATGTCGCAGTCTTTCTGGTGGGAAAGGAAATCTGATTGTTAAAGGCAGTGGGGTGTCAGCTGTAGTGTCTTATGCAACTAATGAGATAACCTTCACCTCCAGCGTTTGGTGACTCAGGGATCAAATTTGACAGAAATTACATTTAAAGGTGAAGTATCAGTCTGTGCAACTATATAACATTTGTTCTGACACAACATTAGCAAACATTTATCTATTCTGCGCAGACGTGACAGGGTTGTAGTGCTCACATAATATATACTGGGTTTATTTAAATATGGAAACAATATATATTCAGCTACACCTGACATCTTCATTAATTAGCCTAAACCAGACTAACACTGTGCTACAATGCAGAAAGGAGAGATGTTTCACTATAACCAATTATATTCAATTAGTAGGTATAAGAGAATTAAAGTGTAAGAAGCACGATTCCTAAAATCTCAGCTTCATGTGCCTTCATGTGTTGCTGTAGTGTTAAAAAAAGTCCACTCTTAGATCGATTCTAGCACATATGCAAACTTTTAAAACTTAATAATTAATGGCATCATGTGTTGTGTCATAACTTCCCGGACAAGGAAAAACTACGATATCACCAGATTTGTTTTTGCAGCGTCAACTCCAGTCATTAATATCAACCATAGCAAGTTAACCGAGTGTTAAATGTTTCTTACCCCATATTCTTTCTGCTTGATTAAATCCTTGATTTTAAGATTCCATAGACAATGTGAAGTGTTACTGTGTTCATGGCTGTGGGAAAAAAAATATATATATATGAAGACGGAGTTATTCTTCTTCTTTCCAACAACAGGAGATTAGTGTGCAATGGACATTGTTTGTGTAAGTAATCCCACAGTCCAAAAAGGGAAACATAATAACAATCTGCAGCGATCACATGACCCAAATATACACAACAATAAACTTACAGAAATGTGATGCTTCTGAAATTGTTCATACAGTATAGCCACCCTTCTTATATATCCAAAAGACAACTGTATATGCCCCCATGTACATTTACTAAAAAGCAATCTGTGTGCTAAGAGCTTTAGAGAGAACTTCTAAGGTGCTGATCAGGTCTTCCAACACATATTTACATTTCTTGACAAGGTATTGTATTCCTGCTTCGCTTGTTTTCAGGTTTATATTTTGTGTTTCATGGACACCGCAACACTTCATGTTGTCTTTGAAACCTATAATTACTATCAGGGAGTAAGAATATGGAATAAGAAACAATAAAACTCATTTGATTTGATAGTAATGACAGACGTTGCTGCAGGGGAAGACATATCTGGTGATTTTGTTGTTTTTCCACTAACCAGAAAGTTATGACACAAAATCCTGAAACACTTAAAGAACATACATGCTGGGTTTTGACATACACCATTATTTTGATAAAACTGATCTGGAAGAGTGCTATACATCTTATTTACACACTATAGCAACATGTAAAGAAACATTAAACCACTTTATATTAGTTTACAGATGTTACAAATGGTAAACAATAAAATAAGACTGGTACCAAATTAAGACTGCCCATGAGAAAACTTTGTCTTGAATGGTTATTTGAATTTGTTTTAATAAAACTAAAGAGAAACAAGCCAGAAGTGCACATCTACTAAAGAACATTGTACTTCAATTCATAATTAGCCAAGGTACTAAAGAGATTGAGTTATTTTCATTAATCAGTGGTTGATTTTTGAGTATGCAATCAGTATGAGGTACTGTAAGACGTACTGTCCATCTATAGCTGCTGTACTCCTGTTCATGATGTTTGTCTAGTTTATAAGACAGTACAAAATAAGTATGCACATTAGTAATGTAAATCAGGTGCAGGTCAGTGGGAACAAAGTAATTACAGTAAGGAAGACCACACACTCAGAATACAATCCCAAAATTTGAAATTATTAGTAAAAATCCAACGTTTCAGCACTTGCAAGATGAAGGTACGCAAGTGCGGAAACATCAGATTTTAATCAACATTTTCATATGTTGGGATTGTATTCTCAGTGTGTGGTCTTCCTTACTGTAATTATTTTATAAGATAGGACAATGAATGTGTATTCCTTCATTATTAGTATAAAGTGCAGGTTATAGAGTCATCATATGCATCAAAGGTATGTTGTTAATGGAAAATCAAACCTTTATAAATTAATATATATCTGCTTGTAGCATGTATTGTGGGGTTGCAGCCATGGCGAGATTGGAACCCAGATCTCCTGCACCGATCTCCTGAGGTCTAGGCCTCTTAGCGAGGCTTCTGGATCGCTACAGTATTTTAAAATCGCAGTGATTTACTTCATAATCATTTTTACTATTATTGTCTATATAACCTTGTACCTGGTAAAGCCTTTTTTTGACTATTCTAGAGAACAAGAAAGAGAAGAACAGTTACATGGTAATAGCTTTGTGGACATGATTACATATATGGATTGCAATTCAGACTCACTGCTACTGTCTTCTTGCATGTTTAGAAAGAGACCTGTTGACACATTTATTTAGGCTCAACAGGAGCTAGGTTATGATTTTGTTTTTTTTATTTGTTTGTTTTGTATCACAGAGCACTGTAAATTAACCTGCATTTCCTTGCACCTTATCCGTTTGTGTGCACCTGCATATACAGTGCCTTGCGAAAGTATTCACTTGCTTGGTGGTGGCCTTTGCTCAGTGGTGTTGCAGACTCTGGGGCCTTTCAGAACAGGTGTATATATATACTGAGATCATGTGAGAGATCATGTGACACTTAGATTGCACACAAGTGGACTTTATTTAACTAATTATGTGACTCTGAAGGTAATTGGTTACACCAGACGTTTAGTGATTTAGTTAGTTAGCCACCAGATTTAGTGGCTTCATAGCAAAGGGGTGAATACATATGCACACACCACTTTTCTGTGTTTTATTTTTTATAATTTTTTAAAACAAGTTATTTTTTTCATTCCATAAAAAAGCACAACAAGAAAGAGGATTAATCTTCTTATTACGTCAGTAGAGGCTTTTTCTCAGAATTCATGTGTTGTCAATATCTAAAAATAAAAAACCTCTCTAGCAGGGCATAATTTATATCCTTGCATGCATGATACGTTTACATAATGTTCTTAGAAGGGGTATAATCAGTTTGAAAGACATTTGATTTTACTTGCTCATGCTTTTTTAGGAATGTTCTTTCTGGATTGTCAGAAAAATTTGCCTAATCCTACTTTTGTTGATTTTAAAGGGAGTAGATTTAATTGAACACTACTATTTAAAGTATTTTTCCATTATTAATTGAAATATCTTAAATAAATGTGTATATGTATACAGTGTGTGTGTGTGTGTGTCTGTATATATATATATATACACCGATCAGCCATAACATTATGACCACCTGCCTAATATTGTGTAGGTCCCCCTTTGGCCGCCAAAACAGACATGACCTGTCAAGGCATGGACTCCACTAGACCTCTGAAGGTGTGCTGTGATATCTGGCACCAAGACGTTAGTAGCAGATCCTTTAAGTCCTGTAAGTTGCGAGGTGGGGCCTCCATGGATCGGACTTGTTTGTCCAGCACATCCCACAGATGATCGATTGGATTGAGATCTGGGGAATTTGGAGGCCAAGTCAACACCTTGAACTCGTGATTCATCAGACCAGGCCACCTTCTTCCATTGCTCCGTGGTCCAGCTCTGATACTCACGTGCCCATTGTAGGCACTTTCGGCAGTGGACAGTGGTCAGCATGGGCACCCTGATGGGTCTGTGGCTGCGCAGCCCCATATGCAACAAACTGTGATGCACTGTGTGTTCTGACACCTTTCTATCAGAACCAGCATTCACTTTTTCAGCAATTTGAGCTACAGTAGCTTGTCTGTTGTATCGGACCACACGGGCCAGCCTTCGTTCCCCACGTGCATCAATGAGCCTTGGCCGCCCATGACCCTGTCGCCGGTTCACTGCTTTTCCTTCCTTGGACCACTTTTGATAGGTACTGACCACTGCAGACCGGGAACACCCCACAAGAGCTGCAGTTTTGGAGATGCTCTGACCCAGTCGTCTATCCATCACAGTTTGGCCCTTGTCAAAGTCGCTCAGATCCTTACGCTTGCCCATTTTTCCTGCTTCTAACACATCAACTTTGAGGACAAAATGTTCACTTGCTGCCTAATATATCCCACCCACTGACAGGTGCCATGATAACAAGATTATCAGTGTTATTCACTGTCAGTGGTCATAATGTTATGGCTGATCGGTGTATATATATATATATATATATATATATATATATATATATATATATATATATATATAGATGGATAACAAAATATATAGATAGGCCTACATATTGTTTAATTTTAAGAATGGTAAATATATTTACTTATTCTTGCTGTCCCCTGAAATATGTAAATTGTGGTGATATGTTTTAATAAAATCAAAATCTGTGGCCATAATACTGCAAATAACCTTCATAATGTATCATCAATCTACTTTGTGAGAGACATAATTTTCCATGCAAATTGTTATTCTTATTTTGATTTACATTATTTTACTTTGATATAATATCGCTAATCTAGCTTTTTTTAAAGACCATCCTACTGTAACACTGTCAAATAGTTTACCTTACCTCATGCGTAAGTCATATGTGAACAGTTTGAAAACATTGTGACTTAAGGAAAATGGGCTTAGTTATTGTTTCATTATTAACTAAAAGCTGAAATTGTGTTCCCCAATGCACAAGCAGTCCTTTACAATAATCTTTAATGGTTATTTTCTATAAATAAGCACTTAAAATACAAAATATCTCAGTTTAATGGATTTAATCAAAGTATTTAAAAGTAGCAAAACGGCTTTAAACCCACACCATCACAGGTTCTGTACACTGGTTCTGCATGTTGCCGATGTCCCAAATCAGACTTCGCAATACACCTTCCTTAGCCAGGAAAGCTGACCTGCCATTTTGGCCTTCACTACCTTGTACTGGTGCAAGCCAAATTTAATGCAAATGCAATGCAAATGTTGTATCTGTAAGTTCTGGTGCTCTTTCCATCTGCTGACCTCAATTTATCACATATTGAGTCTTTACATATTGGCCTGTTGCTGAAGTGAAGGCTCACAGAAAGCTAAATATGGAGAGAATTAAGATATTTAGTAGACATAGAAATATTACATTGATTAAGATATAGATGTTGGTAAGCAATTGAGTTTTCAATCAATTTTTTTTCATGTGTTGACTTTTAATTATGGTGCATATGTTTAATATGCAGGGGAAATTATCTCATTGTTTTACATTAGCCTGCGACAGTGATTTCATTCCCGTAGATCTAGAGTACTGAGTATCTAGACGTCCTCAGATATTTTGGCATTGTGCCTTGTTGCTTATTTGGGCTGTATGGATCAGGGCTCGGAGGTAGTACCTGAGACAGATGTTCAAAATGATGATCTGACACTGCAATGTTTCAATGGCTTGGATCAATTAGATTTATGACTGACAGACCATTTTAATTCAGCATGCTTCTAAATGACAGTACATTAATGGAAATGCTGTAATGTCTCACACAGATTTTTTTATTGTTTTACCATATTAACTATGCCATAAAATTTAAGCAGATGCTCTGAATACTAAACATGATAATGAAAATATATTACTAGTATAAACATTCAAATGGGCTTTATTGGCATGAGAAAGAATTGTATTGCCAAAGCACTCACATGGAATCAACTGTAAGAATATATAACAATAAAATAAACACATATGATACTAACATTACCCCAGTATCCAAACCTCATTCATTATTTTTGTACTGATAATATCCCACCTTCTCTCTATATTTACTAGATTCCCTCTGTTAGAAAATAAATGAAATCCCCTGAAACATTTAATTTTTGTTCACATTTAACCAAGACATTGGTAATATCTCCATGTTAATATTAGCCTTCTTGCAGAAGTAAACTTGGAAATCCTACAATATAGAAAAATCTTTTGAAGTTAGGTAGGTAGTAGTACATAATAATGGCTGGAGGGGAAAGCTGTCACAATGAAGCTGATTCTGACAGTATTTTACCCATACCTAATTAATTCACAATTTGACTAAATGAGCTAATTTCATGGTCTGGTGAAGAGACAAAACTTTTAAGCAGGCTGGATTGTCACTTACGAATACTAAGAAATCACCAGATTCTGACATGTTCACAATAGAAAGAATTCTTGGCAGCCTTGAATGTAGAAAATTCTGCAGAAATGTCAAGATTATTCTCTGTATATCATTAAACACTGCATACCTCAGCTGAGCAGTTTCAGACAGAAGGTCAGATGAAAAAGTACAGAAAAGGATGAGAAGGGAAAGAGAAGAAACAGTCTCTGTGAAACATGGAGTAGAATTTGAGCTGCCAAGATTAAAGTTTAGCGAGGCTAATGAATACCACATAATAAACTGAGAAGGCTGTTGTGAAGTAGTACCACAACATATTAGTTAAGTACAATATCACATATAAACAAAACTTTATGATGTTGGACATGAATCAGAACAACAACAACAACAACAACAACAACAACAATAATAATAATAATAATAATAATAATAATATTCTGTGCTGTAGTCTGGTGAGAGGATACATTGATTTTTGTGTAGTTTTTCAAGAAAGAAGCATACATGTTCAAATGTAGTTATATTCCAAATAGAACAAAATTATAAGTGATTAATACATTGAATAATTAAGTAAATTATTATTATGGAATCTTGATGGGATACAAAATAAATATAACCAAATATAGATATGATTGGAAAAAAACGTAATTCCTCGCCCAAATCTGCTGCAAAGGGAATCACACATGGTGCACATCTTCATCCAAAATGTATTTCTCTGTTCAGATAATGAAATGAATATTATTCAATAAACTATACTTCATTATCAATTATGTATTTTCTGAGTTGCTTCCATGATGCTTCAGTCTGAAGTAGTGGTGTGCAACCTATGGTAGTGAGGGGACCGTATAAGAGTCCCTC
Source organism: Amia ocellicauda (assembly GCF_036373705.1). Lineage (NCBI taxonomy): Eukaryota > Metazoa > Chordata > Actinopteri > Amiiformes > Amiidae > Amia > Amia ocellicauda. The sequence continues at coordinate 22,039,201 of NC_089851.1, forward strand.
CTGCATCTCCCTGGAACACAAGATTTAAATATCGGGTATGTACACTAACCATGACCCCATGAATGAATTTAAATACACTTAATACAAGCAGAATACTCCATAACGAGTTATAGAAAATGGTTAATTATTAGTCTTTTTGTCTGCATACTCCTCTGTACCTTTTGATTTTTCACTTGATTCTCCTTCTTCTCTATCACACAACTGAAACACAAAGTGATCCATGACAAAATTAGGACAAATTACCAGCAAAAGTATTGTTCAGTGGGCTGCAATCAGAACCCCAGAGGGGACGTATGTTGCCGACCAGAAAACTGGCCTAGAGAAAACTGTTAAAGTTTACACACCTCCTGTTATAATTGATTAATAATATGTATGTATTATAAATAAAGACTGAAATACTGTGTCTAAATGAAGCGGTTAGGAAAAAACACATTTCCAACAGATTACAACTATATAATAATACTTGTTAAATATTGTTCACTGTTACACAGAACATGTTCTTGTTTCTAGTGTAATGCTGAAAATAAAAATGATTCTAGTCATACAAATGGAATTTGAAGTGCATCTTAATTTGAAATTCATATAAAATGTTGTTTAGTATAAATGAAATAAAAGATTTGCCAAGAATAGAGCCCACAGACAAAGGATATGGATTTATTCTGTGACTAGACAAAGTTAGAATGTTCCTATTTACCTCATTGTTGAGATTCATGATTTTTTTTTTTTTTGGTATTCTGTGCTTTTCAGATTTCATAATAGTAACATAATTAATTTATAATTCCTGAAATGAAAAATCTGGAGCATAACCAATGATGATTGAGTTGAGAAGGTAACACTGCCTTGGTTCATTTTGTTCAGCACTGCACAGCAAGTTATCTTAAGTCACAAAAATGAAATTACTTACCAGTACATTTACAGTTATGATTTATATCAGAGTTGATTCTGGTAGAGAAAACTGCATGATAATATTCCATGAATCTGTTTTATAGTTTTTACAGTTGTGCAGCATAAATAAGCCATTCTCTCTCTCTCTCTCTCTCTCTCTCTCTCTCTCACTCTGTGTTTGTGTGTGTGTATGTATATATATAGATATAAATATATATACACACATATAGAGGGAGAGAGAGAGAGAAGCTAATATGCTGCCTATAGAAAGTCTAAACCCTTTAAGAAATCTTCACCTTTTCTTCCCTTAAAGCTAGGAATTAAAATTCCATAATGTACATATATGTATTTTTTCATTTATCTACACATCCTACCCTACAACTTCCAAGCAAAAACATATGTAATTGTTTTTTAGAAAATGTAATACAAATGTAAATAGCTTGGTTGGGTAATTGTTCACCGTCCTTGTAATAGCATTCCTAAATTAGCTCAGGTGTAAGCAATCACCTTAAAAATCACACACCAAGTTAGCTGGCCTCCACCTGTGTTAAACTGTAGTGATTCACTTTTATTTCAGGATAAATCCAGCAGTTCCTGAAGGTTCCCTCTGCTGGGTTGTGAAGTCCAGAGCAAAGACTCAACCAAGAAGCCAATGGCAGCTTTATAAGAGCTACAGGCTTTTATGGCTGTGACTGGGCAAAGTGTGCATGTGACAATAATATCCCAAGTACTACCCAAATTTGGTCTGTATGATAGGGTGGCAGGAAGGAAAACATTACTCAGAAAAGCCCACATGAGACAGTGAGGAGATTCCATAGTCATGTGGCAAAATGCCTTGTTGTTTGATAAAACGAAAATTGACCTTTTTGGCCTAAAAGCAAAGTGTTATGTTTGGTGCAAACCCAACATAGTGCATCACCCAAAGAACACCAGCCCTACTGTGAAGCATGGTGGTGGCAGCATTGTGTTATGGGGATGTTTCTCATTGGCAAGGACTGGGGCAACAATCAGGATGGAAGGGAAAGGGAATGGAGCAAAGTACAGAAAAGTCCTTTACGAAAACCTGCTGCCCTCTGCAAGAATGCAGAAACTGGGACCAAAGTTCACGTATCAGCATGACAACGACCTGAACCACACAGCCAAAACTACACTGGAGTGGCTAAGGAACAAGAAAGTAAATGTTCTTGATTGGCCCAGTCAGCCTCGACATAAATCCAATCGAAAAGTTGTGGCATGACTTGAAGATTGCTATCCATCATAGCTCCCCAAGGAACTTGAACAGTTTCGTAAAGAAGAATGGTCAAATATTGCAAAATTTAAGTGTGTAAAGATGGTAGAGACCTATCCCAACAGACTCACAGATACAATTGCTGCCAAAGGTGCTTCAACCAAGTATTTACTCTGTGGTGTGGAGACTTAATTTTACATCAAATTAATAATACTGTGTGACAATAAAATAAAGCAATGGACATATTGCAGAATTTCATTATTTTCTTACTCTGATTTAAAATGTTTATTACATATATTTAAGTGTCTATGCAAAATGCAACATCAATTTGTAATTAATTAGTTACCAATACTTCTGGATGGGAGAGCACATATATTGAATATTTTTTTAAAATAGATGAGTAAGACATGAAAAAATAAAAACTTCTGATTTTGATAGCTGCTTTGCTTTTGCTTTGCATGTAACCAATGGAAAGTCAAAGTTTCGGTTCAACTTTGGAGATGAGGGCTTGGATTTATTCCAGAATTTAGTTCAATTAGCAACTGATTAGCAAATATTTGAGAAGTTCATCTAAAAGCATATTATGTAAAATGGAAGACAGTTGACTGCTAAGATATACAACTCTGGAAACAATTAGGAGACCACTGCACATTTTTCTTAAATCAGCATCTCTACATGTATGGCAGCCATTCCATTCCAGTGTCTGTTGAATTGCAACACAGGCACAGCTCCTTCTACTGAATGAGCTACTGATTAGGTGATCACCTGAACCAAATCTTATTTAATGAGGAAAAGTATAAAAACCACTGCTGTGGTCATCACTATCCTCATGCAATAGGACCAGCTGGATGGCAAGAACAGTGCTAGTAATACCTCAAAAGTAATTGGAATAAAAAAATAACTATTGACCATGCCAAAAGAGTTGAAAAGGAAAGTTTTGAGTGAGGAAAAGAAGGGATCAATTCTGGCTTTACTGGCAGAGGGATACAGTGAGCGTCAGTTTGCTTCCATCCTTAAAATTTCAAATACAGTGGTTCATAAGAACAAGGTCAAGCAGCAGACATTGGGGACAACAAAGCTACAGACCGGCAGAGGGCAAAAAGGACACTCCACTGACCGGGATGACCGCCAACTCATTCGAATGTCACTCAACAACCGTAGGATGACATCAAGTGACCTACAAAAAGAATGTCAAACGGCAGCTGGGGTGAAGTGCACGGCGAGGGCAGTTTGAAACAGGCTCCTAGGGGCAGAGCTGAAGTCGTGCAAAGCTAGAAAAAAGCCCTTCATCAATGAGAAGCAAAGAAGAGCCAGGCTGAGGATTACAAAAGACCATAAGGATTGGACCGTAGAAGACTGGAGTAAGGTAATCTTGTCTGATGAGTCCAATTTTCAGCTTTGCCCAACACCTGGTCGTCTAATGGTTAGACGGAGACCTGGACAGGCCTACAAGCCACAGTGTCTCGCACCCACTGTGAAATTTGGTGGAGGATCTGATGATCTGGAGGTGCTTCAGCAAGACTGGAATTGGGCAGATTTGTCTTTGTGAAGGACGCATGAATCAAGCCACGTACATGGTTGTCCTGGAAGAAATCTTGCTTCCTTCTGCTTTGACAATGTTCCCTGAGGATTATTTTTTTCCAGCAGGACAATGTTCCATGTCACACAGCCAGGTCAATCAAGGTGTGGATGGAGGACCACCAGATCAAGACCCTGTCATGGCCAGACCAATCTCCATACCTGAACCCTATTGAAAAACTCTGGAATGTGATCAAAAGGAAGATAGATGGTCACAAGCCATCAAACAAAGCCGAGCTGCTTGAATTTTTGTGCCAGGAGTGGCATGAAGTCACCCAACATCAATGTGAAAGACTGGTGGAGAGCATGCCAAGACACATGATAGCTGTGATTGAAAATCAGGGTTATTCCACCAAATATTGATTTCTGAACTCTCTAAGTTAAAACATTAGTATTGTGTTGTTTAAAAATGAATTTGAACTTATTTTCTTTGCATTACTCGAGGACTGACAACACTGCATTGTTTTTTGTTATTTTGACCAGTTGTCATTTTCTGCAAATAAATGCTCTAAATGACAATATTTTTATTTGGAATTTGGGAGAAATGTTGTCAGTAGTTTATAGAATAAAAGAAAAATGTTCATTTTACCCAAACACATACCTATAAATAGTAAAACCAGAGAAACTGATAATTTTGCAGTGGTCTCTTAATTTTTTCCAGAGCTATACATGACATTAAATTAACCTGGAGACAAAAAAACAGACCGGCCCCTCAGAGAATATTTAATAATGAAGTGCTGACAGATGCCATAACAGAAGGTTGTAGTAATGGCATGAAAAATAGTCTCATCATATCAGTTATCCTTTGCCTGAAAGTTAGCAGTGAAAGACTAGCAAAAAAAAACTGAAACAAGTTATGTTTTACTTGGATACTTGGAAGAACAGTTTGGTTAGGTTTGAAATAGGATCTGAAATGGGTGCAAATAAATGTGGAGTGGAAGGTATCTATCTATCTATATACTGTATGTATATGTGTGGGTGTATATATATATATATATATATATATATATATATATATATATATATATATATATATATATATATATATATATATATATATAATATAGACATACATACCAAATCTTGCTAGTTAAATATTGTTTGTGATATTTCAGTTTGGATGTGGCTTCCACGGTATAATATTATTTCAGTGAAAATTATGTCTTTCCATTTTAGATTCAGATGATTTGTTAGTCTCCATATAAATCAATTTAATTGTGATGTGCTGGATCATCTTTTTTGTCATGGCTTTGCAGTATGTGTATACAGCACTTAAAGGTTAACTGTTACATTAAGTGGAGTAGAAGAGGATGTAGGAATGCACTTGAATCAATTACCAGAATGCCAAGTTCCATGTTAGCTTTTTATGAAGGGTATCAGCTCAGTAAACAAAATGTATCCTATGTATGGAAAATAATCCAATTGAAAAGCTGTGATGAGAAAACATAACCGAACAAAGGAAGGCTGGAAAATGAAAACAGAAAATTGAAGGGATTTTGTAATAAAACACTTACAAAAATAGCATTTTCTCTGAATACTCTGATGCTACTTTATTGTAGTAAATTAATGGCTAATTTTTGGGTGTTCCAGGCCCCACACAAACACAATACAGTCAAATCAACAGAAATGAATATGAGAAAAATGAGCCTAAACATCTCCACCTCGGGTTAAACTGAGAATTACCTTCAGGAAGTATTTTTAAAATGTTTCTGTCATTGTAGATTTTGAGCACTGCAACTTAAATATAATAAAATAAGATTTATGAATATATATAAACATAATGGACATCTGATTACTGCATTATAACCTGCTGCTCTTGCAGTTTGGGCTTTAATTTCCTGTAATAAATATTGCATAGTTAAAGGCAACTCCATTAACTAAGTCAAATTTCAGAGATCCAAATGTAAAATGAAAACTTCAATATTGCATAACTTGACTGCTGCATAAACAGGGACAATACTACTGCGTTATATTTGAAAGGTACTGTGATTCTGTCAAAATGTGAACTGTTGTACCTTTTGTTAAAGCTTAAAACAAAATTGGAGATGTCAGTTAAGGTGTGGAAAGAGTTGGGCAACCAATAATATCTCCTATAGGGAAAATTTGATTTAGATAATACAATCTCTTGCCCTTTTTTTGTAATTAAAGTTCTGCACCCCAATTTACATTTGTGTGTTAATTGTATAGAGAGAAATAGGTCATCCAAATGCAAAGAGCTCCATTAATAATTACTAATCAAATATTGGATAATTTATTTCAATATCATAGAAGCTAGTTGTGCATGATAATGTATATTTCAAATAGTAAACATTGTTGCTTAAGATTCATATTTCACTGAAAATCTGAATTAAAAAAAAATACATTTAATATGTAAACTGTAAGTCCCCCTGGATAAGAGCATCTGCTAATAAATAATAATAATAATAATAATAATAATAATAATAATAATAATAATAATAATAATAATAATAATAATAGTTTTATATTAAAATACTGAAATGGCCCAAATTGGCTTCTTATTTCTACAGCATAATCTGCATGTGAAGTATAAACAAGCAAACAGGGTTTATTATAATGTGAATTATGCAGCACTTTCTTAATAATGATATTCATTATTTAAATATCTAGATTATTACTAAAAGCATACAGCAGGTAATGACTAAAAAGCAATCATGTCATGCAGAGAATCTATGTATCTGGATATTTTGGGATATGCATTTTAGAAATGCATCATAATAATTAGTTACATTTTCTTTAGATTAAATTTAGTAACTGGTTATTAGCAGCTGCTTGATTCCCTGCTTCCCAGCTTCCACAGGTGTAGTGAGTAATGAGGTGATGATAGTGTCTGCATTGGCCTTTAGATCAGAATAAGCAGGAGGATTAGGCCCCCTGGAGCAATACTATTTCAGTGAACGCCACATGAAGATGCCAAGGTGCCAAAAACTCAGGGGAGCAGGCTACAAATGACAAATCTGACTAATCCATTCCTGAGAATTAATGTTCAGTCAGGTCAATCTTTTCTGTTGATGTTTGTGGTGGCACTGTACCAGTTACCTTACTGAAACTGGTGAAGCTGGTCTTATTGTTTACTGTTTGGATGTTTGTTTTGTTTTTTTAATCATTAGCAGAGTATTCAAAAAGAGAAACATAAAATGTGCATGCTCTATGTAAAATATTTTTTTGATTTAATTTTTCAAGAATATAGACTATCTCTGCCAAATGGACTGCAGCCAGTCATTTTTGAGAAAATTAATCCTTAATAAGCCAATTCCATACAACTTAATAGATTTTACAATACTATAATGCATATTGCTGTTTCCTTTTTATTTAATTACTTGCTCTGATGACCAAGCTGAAAAATTCCTAATGGCATCTTTTTCATTTCTCTGACAGATTTTCAGGAGATGTTGGTTAGTATTTAAGAAGGCATCGAGTAAGGGTCCCAGGAGGTTAGAAAAATTTCCAGATGAGAAGGCAGCCTACTTCAGAAACTTTCATAAGGTGTGTGGATTGTTTTGTTTTTGTGTGTGTTGTGTTATTTCCTTTACATTATGCCGTTTAACTCTGTATCCTGAGTTCAGAAGTTTAATTGTATGTTAATCTATCAGCATCTATGACTTGTAAACAACTGGCATCAATACTTAATATTTAAAAATGTTTGTATAGCTTCATATCTTGATAATTATTTTATTAAATCTCAAACCAGGAAAGCTTGACCTCATCAAATTAATCTTGAATCATATAGCAGAAACGCAAACCCCACATGATGTATTGCCTACAGAATACTTTTTTATGATTTAGGATGATAAATGCAAGCTATAGATAGTGGATTTAAAAACATTGCAGATAAAGAACGGCCATTGCTGAACCTATATATTATAAAACAATACATATTGCTACAAGTATAAAAGAAGCAACAGTTTTACTAAATTAAATGATGCACATTACTTTTTAGTGTAAATGAGTAAAAAGATTTAGAAGCAGACATGATAAGAGTGACTCATTTGTTTGACTGTTGGCTTTCTGCCCAGAAATAAATTAGTTTCCTAATAGAAGCAGTTGGTGTTTACACCTTGAGACAGACCCCACAAACTGCCCCTAGGTCTTAAATGGTCAAATGCTTCTTGACTTGTAAATATCAAGGCCTTATTTAAGAAATGGTTTTGAAGGAAATCTGATCAACTTCAACAAAACTATGGAAACGACATAAATACTCTTGGATACTATTACATAAAAACACATAAATGACCTAGTTACTACTACTATTTTTTCCTTCCAGTTGATCCCAAAGTCCTGTTTCTGACATGTATGAGACTGGTAGAAAATAAAGGATTAGCTAGACAATATATTGTAATGATTTGAAACTGTTGAAACAAATATTACACTGCACTCATGGTTCAAACAGGAACTGATCTTTATTCAGTTACACAAGCTACAGGCTGTAAAACTGAGCCAAACCACACTCCAGATGGAGGGGAAGGAGAGGAAGGCTGTGACAGGTGCTTACCTGTGAATCCTGAGTGAATAGACAAGGGAACACATACACAAGGATGGCAAAACACAGAACAATCCACCCCTCAAAGTCCCCATAGCAAGTATCTGCAGCAGATGCTGACTACTGCCCTGACTGCACAATCTAGTCAGGGAGATGTTGCCACTGGCACTCCAGTCCACCAGCAGGCCGCATTAAAAAAATGTGCTGCACCATCTTTCCAAGGCTGGTGTAAAGCCTTTGCAATAACTTTGGAAGAATGATAATTGGCTCCAACTGCATTATAAAATGCGGGGGGAAAAATATATATTTTAAATCCCATCCTCTTGTGGGCCAGCTTCTCATTATGATGAACAGTATGGCTCCCAACTAACAGAACCCTCAAAACCTGAAATCCTTGCAGATCTTACTCAAAAGGAAATTTATTTTCTCTGGGCCAGCAATGCTGTGTGCCCCTAGGGTCCACTCTCAGCAGCAAACTCATTCTGCAGTGGATTATCTTGCTTAAATGCAACTACTTGCTTCTGCAACCAGTCAAGAGTGGATTCCTGTGGGGCAATGTGGTTCTTGATTCTGTGCAAATGGAGCCCCGACTGCCAGGCTGAAACTGAACCCAGGTGTGATTAAGGACCCTCACCCAGGTGTCCAGGAAGTTGGGCTTGTCCTTCTCTGGCATCCTGGCCTGATACAGCCACAACTGGCACCTGGCCACAACCAAAGCCACCAGTGAGCTCCCCAGTGCTTGTGCAGAATGCTGCATCAGCTCCACCACAGAGTCCAAGGTAGCAGAGAGCTCATGTCTGTCCTCAAGTCCCCAGCCAGCTCTGCCCCATACACTGCCAGGAGGCTGCCTGTGCCCCTGCAGCACAGGACGTTTGTAGGAAGACCTCAGTTGTCCTACATCGATGGTTGGCAGAAGCAAATTCACGTGGTGTAGTGGAGAAAGGGGGGTGAAGACCATAGCCACGAAGGAATCCACTTGGTGGTGCATCACAGGTTCCTCCCCTTCTAACTCAGAGGACGTTGGTGGCTCCTCCCCCTGTATATTGGAGGACGTCATTGGGTCCTTTCTCTATGTCTCAGGGAACCTCACTGGTTCCTTCCTTTCCAACCCTCAGGGAGTGATGCTGGCAATCCATCCAGTAGGAACGGTGTCCCTACTGCCTTAGTCCGTCTTATTGTGCAGTCAGGTGCATCTGGTTCACTGCCAGGTAGCATTGATGCAGCCTTCTGTTTTCCTTTATTTTCTTTTTCCTAACCTTGCAACACCTATGCCCGCATTCTCCACCAGTATGACGCTGTCAGCGGTTTACTCACAGTAACAGGGATGTATAGGTGGGGTTCTGGAAATACAAGGCAGGGTATTGTGAAAGGTTGTGATTTATTATATATATAGTGTTGATGTTCAAAACAAAAACAGACATATAAACCCAATCTCAGCTCCTCATAAGCCTCCCTAAACATGCACACAGATCCCCAACTTAACATGTAACTAATAAAACAAAAGGTAAACACACTGGCAAGCAATCCAATCCAAGTCTGTAAAGCAATCCAAGTTCAAGTCTGTTACCGTGGTCAATCCTTTAGTCTCTTACTCTCACTCTCTAACTCCCAGACCCTCCTCATGCCTCTCCCAATCAGGAAGCTGGCTCCTTCCCATTTCATCGAGCTGGGGAGCCAGTCGTTGGGAGGCAGCAAGTCAGTTGCTTCCCCTGTTAATGCAGATCCCCTGGGATCCAGGAAGTGACAGTGTATCTTGGGGAAGTTCCTCCATGTGCTGCCTGGCATGGCATGACAATATTTCTTTATCCATTTTCTATTTACACTGAACTATAGTAGGGTGGAGAGTTTCCTATTTCCTAAGGAATATTAAATGTACAAATGCATCTGTCCGCAGATATACTGAGAGAGGTCAGTTTTCTGCACATTAACTCATCCATATACACACATAACCTTAAACTATTATTTTTACCTTTAATTTACAGTCTGTTTTACATGAAACTTTATCAAAAAAATATATTGAATTAAAAATATAATGATGTAAGGCTAATAAGTAATAGTGTGGCATATGTGCTCAATGCTGTGAATGGCCAATTACAATTAAATATTAACAACTGCTAATAAAATATCAACACAACATTTAAACAAAATTATGCAATTGAAAACATGCCTCATAACTAATAACCATTTTCTTAAATCTAGGAAGAACTAAAGTGAACTAAATAATTTATTTAAGGGAGTGAAGGTGACGCAAGCAAAACCACAATGTGAAAAATATTGTATGAATGGTATGTCATACAATATAACTTCTTTAATTAGTCTTAGTGCTTCTAGATTTGGATGTGTCACAGAATTATGGAAAATAAATGAGACATGAGAATAATGGTATATTGTATAAATAATTCCTACCAGAATTATACAATTAGGTACATCAGGATGAGCTCACATCTCACTGAGAGTGTTTTTTTGTAAGGTGGGCAGGCAGGTGGTGTGGTTTTATGTAGGTATTTCATAGGCTTGAAAGCTTTCAGAAACACTGCTATAAACAGTATGTGTTAAAAGGGTAACAAGATAAACTGGGCTCCAAAATTATGAATTAACAAAGTAAAGCATAATGAGGACGAAATACATAATTACAAATGAAATATTTTAGTATATTTTAGTATTTAGTATTTAGTATACATAGTTACAATAACTCTTACAATACCACACAATACCACACAACTACTAGGCCTACCTGTTGCTACTGTTGTATGTTCAGTTTTGACTCTCTTCTTGTAGATGGGTATTACATTTACAATATGTCTTAAGTGTCCCCTGAAATATCCTTGATTGTGATATATGCATATAACTCCTCAGTTCGTTCACTACGATTGGACAAATTATCATCAGTACCAGACAATTTGTTTAAGTGCTCCTAGACCCTATTACATTTCACCATCCATTAAACTGAGATTATTCAATACTGAGTTTAACCTTTTCTTTTAAGAATGCTTGTGTAAAAAAAATCTATAGATTAATAATTTCCCTTTCTATATTCCACAATACATATTTTGTATTGCTAAGAATTGCTAAATGTGGAATGTTTAGGATTGGCTGTATTCACAAACAGTTCAGAGAAAAATAACAGAATATACAATAATTATAGATAAAACTACACCCTCTCATCAAAGAGTTTTTATCTGTTTACCGGTGCACAGACTTACATTAGCATTCCAGTCCCTTCCTTTGAATTCCTTAATTTTGGGCGCTATACGCTCATATGCTTATGTTCCAAATCTGTTTCACGCAGCTTTACTTGTATTGTTAGCACATACAAGGCACTGTGACAGCCTAGTTAATTCCACATCACCTTTATTTGCATATCGTTTCTTAATGAGGGTTCTCTCTGGTGATAATGGCTTTGGCCCAAGGGTTTCTGTCACGAGCAACTGCTATGGAATACAAAGTTGTAGAGTTGGTAAGAACATTGGGAATAAGATTTAAAGGCTGAAACTCTTGATTTTACAAACACATAATACTGGTTTACCAGTTTCAAAACAGTATGAAATCATGAAGTCTGGACATAAATGAATTACTATTGTAGTAAAATTATATATTCCTTATGAACAACTGAAAGTGCTTTCCCTAATATGCATACAATGTTAACTGTAGTTATTAACCACAAAAGTGAATTTTATTGAAAAGCCACTATTTCCAAACACATCTAACAAACAAAAAAATATATCACAAAACAATCCATTTGTTCATGATTTAACCTCACTGGGCCCTGTGGAGGTCATTTATAGAATACAGATTTCTGAGTTTACTTGTCTTGGTTTTTAGTACCTTCCAGGGTAAAACTGAGGTGCAGGATTTATACAATTTTCTGTCTGATACCAAACAGAAAGACAGTGATAATAACAGAAGAATGTATAGACCCTTACATATGATTAATGAATTTGACAGAACAGATATAAATCTTTCTCATTAGTGTGAGAACTGTATTCTGTCTTAGAATAATAAAGAACCTGAGATGGTGCTTTGGCAGTTTACTTTTTTTTCCTTAGCCAAAGCTGCTGGAATATTAACACATTTGAAAAGATGTCTGACTACTAATCTTTCTTAACATCACAGTTTGGCAGCTGTTGATATGCATGAACTGCACATGCCAGACACTGTTTCAAAAACATAAATATGTATCTATTTTTTATATGAGACTGCCAGGATATGCAATAGGATTAGAAGCCTGTCTCTGTGTTAAAAGGTCTTATTTTCTATTAATCTTATTGGCATTCATAGGCTAAAGCACAAAATCTGTCAAAGGAGATTTAATATTTAAAAACATCCAATTGACAATGCTGAAATAAACTGTGTGTTGGTTTCAAAGTTGTCTGACTTGTATACCGAACCACAAATGTGTACATAATTTAAAAACAAGATCATACAGGCTTTTATTACAAAACTGTTATGAGCTGGTTCACTGTGTTTGTTCGAACTTATAATAACTGCATAATAACAATGTTATTATGCATGTGTAAGGTATTATAGAAAGGTTTGTTAAAAAAACTAAAGTCCTGTTTTTTCTTGCATGTTGCCATGGTCTTGAAAGCCCTGGCTAAGAGTGAAAAAGGTCATTTCCTTTGCTCTGCAACCTGCAAAGTGTGTACTCAGCAAAGATACTCCTTCCCTTGTAAGAGACACCAGTGCGAAATGTTAACACAATCACTTAGTAATTAAAATAACTTAGCATTAATTGGCAGCTCCTATTCTATCAAATTTATAAACATACATGTGGATTGCTTATTACAGTAATTTTCCTTCTTTATTGACATTCAAATTGCATCCTACTGAAACAATGTTAATTAAGGCAGTGTGGTTGTCTATTGAATACAGGGAAATTAACAACCACACAGTAATTTTAATTGCAAAGTTGTGTCAATTGCTTTTTAAACAGGTGGTATCAAAAGGCAGATCATATTATACACGTTTCTTATAGCATTATATTAAGAAGCAGGGGGTATAATTACATAAGTATATACATAATTACATTCATGCACATAGCATCAATCACCCCAACTATAATTACATTAGCTCTTTAACTTCAGAACACAATGTATTTTGTGTTATGATGACTTAAAAGTGTCCACTCTATTATATGACCTGTAGTCCCACACTGTAAAAGTAACTCTTCCCAGTTCTTTTCAGTTCATTGAGTGTTAAATACATGTTTCTTCCAAGCTCAGGCACAATATCAAGCTTATAAGAGATATGGTTAACATGAGGAATAGTAATTTAAATAGCAGCGCAATATCATGCAAGCTATCCGTCAAAGTCACTGACCTTGTCAACAGAGTACCTTTACCAGTGTCAGGAGGAAATTGACAGGTAACAGTTCCTTTATCACAAATGGATTAGAGTATGAACCTAACATGATTAACCTCTTTAAGTTACATGACACAATTAAACCGAAAACAATGTGCTTTTGGAAGAGTTCTAATGGGACATTTCTTATTTCTATGGAGATAAGTCAGAACTCTGGGAGGGAGAGAATCTAATTGGGGGCTCGTTAACATCTAGAACTGCTGCTAATTAAATGAAAAATCAAGCTCAAGAGCCTGATTAAATGATGTGAGAAGATATAGCCAACCATCGCCTCTGTGGATTGGGACTTTGGTACTACTGTTGATTTGGTGATATTCTCAGAAATGGTGTCTAAATCAAAATTAACAATCCAAATGTAATGTGATTGTTTATACCACAGTGGATGATTACAATTTATAAATCAGAAAGTGTTTCATAGCAAAACCTTTGGGATTTCATGTTACACTGATAAAGTAATACATTAAAGTTTTAAGAGAATGTTTTTATTGACTCATTTTCTTAGCACTGCAGGCTCTTTCTCTCTCTGTGTCTGTCTCTCTTATTGATTTATCCTAGAAAATCCTCTCACAAAGCCAATAAAAATAAAGTGAAAGAATAATATATGTGCTTCCATAAGAGTATACATCAAATATAAGACTTTCAAGCAATACTAAAACATGTTTTTGTGTACTACTAAGAATTTATTTTATTTTATTATTTCCCTTATAACAGATGGGGACTGATTGGTTACTTAGTCAGAGCAAAGGTGCTGATGCTGGATTTTAAATTTCAGGGTTGGGGCATTTTTGGAAACTGGTTTACAATTCTAGTAGAGACTAGGGTTGGCATACAGTCTGTTGTAAATGAGTGTATAAAGAGAGTGTTCATAATAAACAGCGGAAGACATTAACACGAGGTAGAGGGAGGAAACAATGAAACAGAATATCAATGAAATACAAAATGTAGGAATATTAATTACATAGACTTTTTTCAGACTTGTACCTGAATAAACATATGTACAGTTATTATCTGTGACTGCAATGCATATCCAATAACCTAGAGAAGCCAACTGGAAAAGGCTGTTGTTTGTCCATGTTTGTATTGTACTGGGTTACTATGCTTCTATGCTTATTCTTTCATGATGGTATTAAAAAAGCAATGATGTATTGCCCATTAAATAATGAATATCCAAATCCCCTGCATTTGACAGATACATAAATAAACTCTGTAGGTGCTACTGCAGGTGTTTGCCAGTCAGCTGTAAGTGATGCAATACGTGACATTATTGCAGGTATACTGAAGCAAGTAGAGGAATTCATAATTTCCTTCCTCATTTCGTGAGTTGTCGGTGAGGTGGTACAATGCGATGCACGGTTAGCAGTGTCTCTTCCATGCTGGATTCAGAAGTGCTTTTTTTGTTTGTTATTTTTTAATTAATGTCTACTGTGCACCCTAGTGCAAATAACCTCTGTAAGGGAAGGTTGCTACTCACAACTGAACAGCAGATTTCAGCTTCTACTCATCAGTGTTTCGTTCATGCAAAAGCGCAGCACAGAATCAGCTGTGTGCCCTGTGATCCATCTTATCAAAATCACTCCTTTGGTTCAGGCTGCTCCCTTCAGTACAGGGGCAGTGACTTTGTGCAATGCCTTTGCCCTTGCACTGTCGTTATCAGAATCAGGTATTTTATTTTATACCAAATAATTTGCAATAGCAAATTACTAGAAAACCTCTACCCCAAAAATGAAGACTTCAAGACATATAATCATGTCATGTCATCTGTTTGTTTGCTTACATTGTGATCTTAGACCACATACAGTAGGAACATTGTGTCAAGTGGAACACACAACGTACTGTTGGCCAAACAGCAATAAGGCCGTAGTGCACATAAGGCTCAGCATCTCCAGCCTGACTCCATCCAACTGAACACCAGCAGTGCATGGCCAATTGTATGCTTCCCTCTTGATGCTGCCAACTACATGAATTTAGTGGAAAGGACTGGATATGTACCAGCAACCCCCAGGCTACAGGAGTCATGCTGTACTCAAAATAGAGGCTTTTACTAGATGAGTCATTTGGTAGTGCCTAGGCAGATGTCTTCTCGTTCTCAGGTTTTTGAGAGATTGATCTGCTCCACACCACACTAAATGAAGGTTTTACAATATAGATCCCCCTTAGATACTCTATTCCAATAAAAGTGGGTTTCTCCCAGGCACTGGATAAGTAAGTAGTATTTTCTCTTTCCCAATTGGCTGTACATCTCTGATATCAGCTGGGACCATATTAAGTAGTCATTGGTTCACAGTGTGCATGTTATGAACAGTTAGTCTGACTAGGATGTTAAAGGGATCAATGGTGTAAAGAAATTGGACACCTTGTACGGCTTTGGGGATTGGGGGTGGGGATGTGTGGACGATAAACTACAATTTATGCCAGAGAGAGGATTGAGCTCTACCATAAAATAATTTCAGTCAGGAGAGCTCAAGCTATTTATTGGCTTTGTTTGCCATTACATTGCTTGGCCTTTGGCCTTGTCCTTAGCGATGCATCTGCCTTAAAAATAACACATTGATGCTTACTGTGGTAGTCATCCCTCAGCAAAAAGTCAGTCAACACTCTATTAGATGAAGCCACAAAACAGTTGGAAGCTGAAAAAGGATGAAGCAAAATCAAATGCACAACATGATGTGATGAGTAGGTTTAATCCTTTCAGTGGTGAGTTATAAAATAACCCACTGTGAGGAGGGAGTTGTTTTTTGATTTGATTTTCCTGCCTGTATGTATGCACTTAGTTGTTCACTGAACAGACCAGCCTACATTTTTTTTTTTTTTTTTATCGGTGCAGAAACAAAACAAAATTAATCAAAACTAGCAAACAGAAAAATCTTTATTTTACTAGGTGGACAGAAACAAAGACAGATAGGTCAGTTTGGACATCTGTTTATTTTTTTTCTTACAGTATGCACCAGTTGTTCTGCAAAGTACAGTTAGTTACCTCCGTGTAAAATCAAAAGTTAAATAAATAAATCTGACATAGTTCTAATTTCATGAAAATAACAATTATCCAGACATGGTATGGATTAAACAATTGAAAATTATTTATATCAGTATATTGAATAATGTCCACGAAATAGACTAACAAACTGACTACTTCAACACATGACCTATGGAAATACAAAGACTGATAGATGTACTGATACAGACTGATCCATGTTTGTTTTTACATATATTTTAACTTGTTTTGTGCTTTAGAATGAAGTTATTGTGCTTGCAGATCCCTTCAAACTAATCCTTCTGCTATCTTTCTGTTTATTGAGTCTCACTTGTTCATTCATGTCTTCGCTAAACACATTCTCTGACTTCTCATTTGGGATGAAACAGATTGAAAATGTAGACATAACTGTTTAATACTAATAATAAACCCTGTGTTAGGTGTTATATATATTATTCATCACTGATATCCCTTTTGTGCCATCCATTGAGCGTTTTTGTTGACTAATTATCAAACATTTACTTAAGATGACTCTGTAGGGCTGCCTCCAGTGAACGAATGTGATGTGTCATGTGAATATGTTTCTGTGTTGTTGGTAGTATCTGATAGGATTAAAGACATTATCTGCACCATCACTTTGCTTAATGAACTTGGATACATACTGTTCATCAAACCACTGCTTAATGGTAAATAAAAATAAGTCACTGTCCAGAGGTTTAATATTGCAACTTCCTTAATGTATTGTAGCGATCCTGGCGGGTGTCTGTGTGTATGTGCCAGTAGGGCAGCCCAAAGGTGGGGGGAGGATGTAAAAGTGTGTATGCAGGGTGGGTGGGTCAGTTCAGGGACTCTGTCTGCCTGTCTGTGTGTGTGCATGAGTGTGAACGTGTGTTACATGTGGGGTGTTGTTGTGTTGGGTTAAGGAGGGATGTTTGTGGGTGTTTGTGTCTGTGTGGCTGTACAGCCGGAGAGCAGTGATTGGGCGGGAGGGAGTCACCAGATAGGGCGATATATAAGGGCGTGGTGATGCACCGGGAGCTGAGTCGAGTTGGAGTTAATGGGAAAGACAGATCAGTTTGGAGTTTATGCGAATCTTAGAGTGAAAGGGGGAAAGTGGATGTACCTATTCGAAAAGATCAATTAACACCAGTTTTGTTTTGGAAGACTTCTGCTTCTTTTGATTTTATTTCAAGAGCGACCATTAAAAGGTTAGGTTGCTACAGTATTAAACCTATTAATTCTAAAACAGTAGGCACATTTGCACAAACATCTGTCTTCATTGTTGATATTTTAGCAAATATCCGTCAAAATCAATGCTGTCCTATACTTTTAAATATACTATCTATTATGCTATACTATATTGTTCAGGGGTCTTTAGAAACATAAGAACATGGATGTGTAAGTAGATATAGCTCATAGTTATTCCCTCTATTCCCTGGTTCCTCTTTTTGCTGTCCGTCATGGAGAGGCCTCCTAGGTGCTCCAAATTACTGTATATCAGTTGGCTACTCCCTACAATTCCAAACCCGCCCCCGCCATCTCAAAATATGGTAAGATACCTTACTGCTGATTTATAATGGCCAATTGTTAATCAATTCAGTTCACTGTTTTAACTACTACACTTAACCAGTTGTGTTGTGCACTGCCTAGCCATTTGTCCAGAGTGCAAACAGCAGTGTTGATAACACACCCTCCCCAGTCAACTGTACACCCACCAAGGGGGTTCCCTGTTACAATCAGCTATGGTATAATCCAGATTTGAACCACTTCTGTCTGGACTATAGGGCTCAATCTGTGCTCCAAATGGAGGTTTTCCCTTAGGAGCCCCATTCCTTTAAAGTTGATTTCCCATGAATATTGACAGTTGATGAAGGCACGATTTGCAGATGCACTGCTAGATGATACTGAAAACCATAAATACATTTTTTTTTAAATATATTTTTTTAAATTTGAAATGAACACATAATTAACAGCACATCTGACACCCACAATAACAGCATCTGGGCAGCTAGGACAGCAGCCAGTCTTCCTGTAATCTAAGCTAAACACCATGAATCTGAAGAAGAATACGTAGACTCTCTGAGAGGAAAGCTAGAATGAAGGGAAGACACTGACAGATTATAGCATCCGACACAACAATGGCCAATATAAATGATATTGTACTTCAATTATATACAAGAAGAAGTCAAATGTCAACACACAGTACCTTTAAGTGTAAAAGGATAAATTGTGGGATAAAGAGGAAGTGAGGCGAAATAGAAAAATCTAATTAGGGAACACAACATCTGTTTGAGGGAGTACATAACAGCAGTGCCACACTGTCTAACAAAATCATGGCCGAATGAAAGAGTTCCTTCTTTTCCATTCCGAAGAGGCAGACCTGAACCAATTTCCTTATCAGGTTGAAGCAAAGCAAAGAGTGAGGACATATCATTGTTTTAATTAAGTCAAGAAAATACTACAGACAATAATACATAAAGACACAAATTATGCATTACTGAGTGATTTTTAGACCTATTCTACAGTGTTGGGGTCATTAGTGATAAAAAGTAATATATTAGTTGATATTCATTTCTGGATAAAAAAGTATATTACATATTAGTTCATTAAAAATGTAGTGACTAATCTCCAAAGACTGGTAATGTTTTTTTTTTTTTTATATATATATATATGCCAAACAAATAAACTAAATGATGTGGGTTAACTTAGTTCTCGGGTCAGCAGTAGCATACACTCACCTAAAGGATTATTAGGAACACCATACTAATACTGTGTTTGACCCCCTTTTGCCTTCAGAACTGCCTTAATTCTACGTGGCATTGATTCAACAAGGTGCTGAAAGCATTCTTTAGAAATGTTGGCCCATATTGATAGGATAGCATCTTGCAGTTGATGGAGATTTGTGGGATGCACATCCAGGGCACGAAGCTCCCGTTCCACCACATCCCAAAGATGCTCTATTGGGTTGAGATCTGGTGACTGTGGGGGCCAGTTTAGTACAGTGAACTCATTGTCATGTTCAAGAAACCAATTTGAAATGATTCGACCTTTGTGACATGGTGCATTATCCTGCTGGAAGTAGCCATCAGAGGATGGGTACATGGTGGTCATAAAGGGATGGACATGGTCAGAAACAATGCTCAGGTAGGCCGTGGCATTTAAACGATGCCCAATTGGCACTAAGGGGCCTAAAGTGTGCCAAGAAGACATCCCCCACACCATTACACCACCACCACCAGCCTGCACAGTGGTAACAAGGCATGATGGATCCATGTTCTCATTCTGTTTACGCCAAATTCTGACTCTACCATCTGAATGTCTCCACAGAAATCGAGACTCATCAGACCAGGCAACATTTTTCCAGTCTTCAACTGTCCAATTTTGGTGAGCTTGTGCAAATTGTAGCCTCTTTTTCCTATTTGTAGTGGAGATGAGTGGTACCCGGTGGGGTCTTCTGCTGTTGTAGCCCATCCGCCTCAAGGTTGTACGTGTTGTGGCTTCACAAATGCTTTGCTGCGTACCTCGGTTGTAACGAGTGGTTATTTCAGTCAAAGTTGCTCTTCTATCAGCTTGAATCAGTCGGCCCATTCTCCTCTGACCTCTAGCATCAACAAGGCATTTTCGCCCACAGGACTGCCGCATACTGGATGTTTTTCCCTTTTCACACCATTCTTTGTAAACCCTAGAAATGGTTGTGCGTGAAAATCCCAGTAACTGAGCAGATTGTGAAATACTCAGACCGGCCCGTCTGGCACCAACAACCATGCCACGCTCAAAATTGCTTAAATCACCTTTCTTTCCCATTCAGACATTCAGTTTGGAGTTCAGGAGATTGTCTTGACCAGGACCACACCCCTAAATGCATTGAAGCAACTGCCATGTGATTGGTTGGTTAGATAATTGCATTAATGAGAAATTGAACAGGTGTTCCTAATAATCCTTTAGGTGAGTGTAGACGACTATGACTCAGTCAGGGTGGGATGAAATTATCATACTTCCATTCAGGTTGTATTAATTGGCGACTTCATTACAAAGGCTCAGCAATAACAGAAAACAAATTAATCTGCCAAGTAGTATGCTCTTCTTTAAACAGTAAATACAAATAAAGTGGAAGCTCAGAATTCACTGCTACAGAGGCTATTAATCAACACTGTAAAATCACACTAAATATTGATAGCTTAATTATAACAGTTCACAAAATGAACAGCACTTAATCATGTACAAATAACCTTTCAATATATATGAATAAAAAAATTAAAATTGTGACATCTCTAATTCGCCCATTTCAGGAAAAAAATCAAAATAGAAATCTTGGCAAAGACTTATGGTCACCGTTGTCTGTATTAAACTACATTAAACTTTTTTTGAAATGTTTTGAATCCCACCTTAGTTTTATAAATGAAGGCGGCAATTATTGACAACTGTTTTCTTCAGGTGATTGTCTGTGTAAAAAATCTTTGACCTTTTTTCCAATGAGCAATGCCAGTGCTTCAAATCCTGTGTGGGCATAGCTTGCCCGCAGAAGGCGTGGGTTTCATAACAATGCCCACATTACAGCTCTGTGCGTTTGACGACAGTAGCGCGTACACAAGCATGCATTATTTTCTCAACACTCTATTCAGTTATTTTTTTTTTACCAAAAGGTCCAAGTAGTGCAGTTGCATAGACATTACATGCTGTGCGTACTTGTATAGTGATTTTTAAATGGTTCACCTGAGTAAATGTCTTGTTGAATTTACTTGCTTCCATTTTAAACACCACATCATTTAGATCTAGGGTGGCTAACCCTGGTCCTGGAGAGCCACAGGGTCTACAGGTTTTTGTTCTATCCAGATTGTTAACTGCTTAATTGAACCAATTATGTGTCTTAATTTGGCAAAATGTCCCTGTGTTCAAGGTATCCAATGATTGGTAATTTAGAGAGACCTGGTAATCCTGCAGGATTGCGGCTCTCCAGGACCAGGGTTAGCCCCCCCTGATTTAGATTAAACATTTTTTAATTTTTTTATGAAAAGTAGATTTAATAATATTACTCAAATTAAAAGTCTAACATGTTATATTTACTTGTTATTAAGATTATTAAGATTGTTATTAAGATTATTACGGTAGCACGTTATGCTACTAACACGTTCCGCCCAACGCTAATATACTAAGGAAATTACAGACATTATGGTAGAAGTTTCAATTACTAAAGTTAAAGATAAATTGAGAAATAATTAAAAATAAACTTGTAAAGAAACTTCAATGTAAGGAACTGCTGGGTAAACATTTCACTGCTGTAATTTTTATAGCAGGTGTGTCAGACTCCAGTCCTGGGTTTTGTTCCAGCCCAGCTCTTGGTTCCTTAATGGGTCTAATTAAACAATTAACTGGATGAATTGAATACCTCTCTCCAGAATTTGAAATGTTCTGTAGGTTCAATGTTTTGAGTTATCAGAAAATGGTAAGGTATCGGCTATACAAATAAAATATGCAAATTTTTGATAAGCCTACCTGAGTAAATAGTGATAGTAATTAAGTAATTGGCAGCTCCTGTTGGAACAAAAACCAGCAGACACCGCGGCCCCCAAGTTTTAGAGGAACAAGCAGTGAGTGGAGAGTACATATGTACTGTCTCGGCTTTCTGTTGAGTTCAAGTAGCCAAGCTTATTTAAGGTAAGCGACAGACATGCCAACGTATTACTCAGGTGCCAGGTAGTTCATTATAGGCCCTGTCCCACTGCAGTGAAATGAAGTCAAGTTTTATCAACACTCTTGAACTTGAAGTAAAACCATGTGTCAGGAAACTAAGGGTGAATATTGTTGCCTGTTGGTGGTGGGGGGGCGGGGGTGTGTGCAACATAGTGGGATATGTATAGGAAGGAGAAAAGCTCTTAGCTGCATGCACCTACAGATAATTACCCACTCTCATCAAAGCCCCTGTGTGGGAATATCACACCTACTGGTGATATGGACCTGTCGACTATAAAATGACTGCTCTCCTGCTCTCTCATTGCATTGTACTAAATGAAAAGTGTAGGAGGGCGAAGGAATGCTTAGACTGCATCTAAAGTAATTGTGATTGAAGCATGCTATTAATGCATGGGTCAAAGTGTTGATTTAATCCAACCACAGGTTAGTGGTCGGATCCAATTCTATTAAAGTATGGTACTGTCTGTTATGGCTTAAGGAGGTGCAATCCATAGAGTGCACCCTCTTTCTGCTGTTAAACTGGGAAATATGCATATTTTGCTGAAAGAAATGACATCTTTAAACACATATGCATATAATGAAGACTTTGTTGTAAAATTCTTTACTTCTACTAATGATTGGTGCTGTGTATCTGAGTGTATCGCAACCTCACAGTTGGGGAAATAATCATTACTGAAATGTCACATCACTAGCTATAGTGGTAAAACAACAGACAAATAAGAGAACGAGAGACACTGATTAAAACTTTGGACACAATCGTGTATTCTGAATGACCCTCCCAGCAAACACACAAGGTTGCAGCAATGTTGTACAACAATGTGGCAACGTAAATTACATTGCTACAATGTTGTGGCAACATTGTGTGTTAGCAGGATACAAAAAACTCAGTAGAGAAGCCATGTATGTTAAATAAACAGATTAGCATTGGTTTGTTTAGTAGAAAAGTAGTGATATAGAGTGATAAAGACTAGTGATATAGAAAGATATATAGATATATATTATAGATATAAATATCAGAATATAGTACAGAACCTGAAGGAAAAAGTGTTTAGCATGGACAATAAAGATACATCATGTACCACAGTGTATATTTAAAAAGTCTGCCATCAGTATAATTAAAAATAAAATCCACATTAATTAAACATCCATCTCATAATAAGGAATCCAGTGTTTTGTCTACTCAGTATTGCACACTAATTTATTTTTAGCAAAATAGAAGAGTTCACATTACAATACTCTGAGAAGTAAGACTACATTTATTTTCTACTAATTCAGTATGGTAATAACAATATTTTTGTCTTCAATTTGTAGATAACTGAGCTGCATAACATCAAGAACATAACCAGGTTGCCCCGGGAGACAAAGAAACATGCTGTGGCAATTATCTTCTATGATGAGACGTCAAAGACATTTGCCTGTGAGTCAGGTAAGCAATTAATAGTGTATCTCCAGGTTGAGGAGCTATTGTGGTTCTTGAAACAGCAGACTCAAATAGATTAGGATACTGGGCTGGAAACCAGGCAAGACAGGGCTTATCTAAAGTGTTTTTTGTTGTAGACATCTATATAAAGAGGAGCTAGGACTATTGATTTCCATAGATGCCTGGGTACTGTTTTATAATGCAGCTCAGTCCAATTATACCTCGAAGCAATTGAGCTCACTTGTGAATTCCAGGCAGGATTCCAAAAATTGTTTAAATTAGCCCTGTGGGATAGTACTGAGTTGAGCTCTGACGTGTATCACAGCTTTAAATGAATATTGCTGAAGGCATTTGCTAGTGTAAGAACATTAGAAAACAGAAGTGTTAAAGAACAAAGTCTACTGCACTTAATGTTAAAATTTGAATGAAATATCTTAATTGGATTTTGTATTTATATAATAACAGGCAAATTGATACACCACAGGGTAAAACAGGTCCAGCAAATATGACACATGTCTACATAAAAACACATTAAAGACATTGTTTATCCTCCATAAAGGAGCTGAAAATGTAATTTAGCCAGACTGGAAATATAATGAATATCGCAATACAATATATATATAAAAAAACAAAAAAACAAGGATGTCAGTCATTGGAATGGAAAATGTAGTCTGGTCCTGCTGAGACATCATTAGCACCTCTTAGCATTTCGTAATATGTCCACGGGAGATGCATGACAAAAAAAAAGCATATTCTGCAGAAATTCTAGTCATTTTATTTTTTTGATGGGCTGTTTTGTAAAAGTACTTTTGAAACAAAGTTTACCATATACCAAGCTAACATGCTCACAAGCCATTTGAGTATGATGTGCACCAAGCAACATTCACTCAATATTCTGTTGCACAGACACAGAGATTTTAAGGTTATCTACAAAACGATCATAATTAGGCTAAGTTTAATAATAGTCCTCAGTTAAACTGATTGTCAGGAATACGGAGACCATTACTTCATAATATGAATAGTGTGGTAAAAAATGTCAAGGTTATTCTACCCTTTCTGATGTATAGAGTAGTAACTGAGAAATTGATCAGCTGAATAAATGAATGTATGTATGTATGACTCTTTGCCACAAAACAAGGCATAAGTGCATCTGTTTCAGTTTAGAAAACAATAAAGCTCTATCAATAGGGCTGCCTACTTTAAATGTTAATATTAGCTGTCCCTACCTGCCTTTAAAGACGTAATTGGTATTGTTTATCCATGGCTGTTTTCTCAATTAAATCGTACTTATTTGATGATGACTCATGCATTTATTAATTGGGCACTCTTTAAACTGAAGTCAGGTGATACAGAGTAATTAGGTAGTCAGTCTGTGTGCCGCTGTAGAATTATTTTAAGGGAAAAGAAAGTTGCTAATAACATAAACTTGTTTTTGTATTTTATAAAAGTATAAGCATAGTCTTTTCATGATTAGGTAGGTGGGAATTTACTAAAACAAAATGTGAATCTAAAACTTCATGTTGTGAGTCTTATATCTGGTGTCTTATCTTATATATACACCGATCAGCCATAACATTATGACCACCTGCCTAATATTGTGTAGGTCCTCCTTTCGCCACCAAAACAGCCCTGACCCGTCGAGGCATGGACTCCACTAGACCTCTGAAGGTGTGCTGTGGTATCTGGCACCAAGACATTAGCAGCAGATCCTTTAAGTCCTGTAAGTTGTGAGGTGGGGCCTCCATGGATCAGACTTGTTTGTCCAGCACATCCCACAGATGCTCGACTGGATTGAGATCTGGGGAATTTGGAGGCCAAGTCAACACCTTGAACTCATGATTCATCAGACCAGGCCACCTTCTTCCATTGCTCCGTGGTCCAGTTCTGAAGCTCACGTGCCCATTGTAGGCGCTTTCGGCAGTGGATAGGGGTCAGCATGGGCACCCTGACTGGTCTGCAGCTGCGCAGCCCCATACGCAACAAACTGCGATGCACTGTGTGTTCTGACACCTTTCTATCAGAACCAGCATTCACTTTTTCAGCAATTTGAACTACAGTAGCTCGTCTGTTGGATCGGACCACACGGGCCAGCCTTCGTTCCCCACGTGCATCAATGAGCCTTGGCCGCCCATGACCCTGTCGCCGGTTCACCGCTTTTCTTTCCTTGGACCACTTTTGATAGGTACTGACCACTGCAGACCGGGAACACCCCACAAGAGCTGCAGTTTTGGAGATGCTCTGACCCAGTCATCTAGCCATCACAATTTGGCCCTTGTCAAAGTCGCTCAGATCCTTATGCTTGCCCATTTTTCCTGCTTCTAACACATCAACTTTGAGGACAAAATGTTCACTTGCTGCCTAATATATCCCATCCACTGACAGGTGCCATGATAACAAGATTATCAGTGTTATTCACTTCACCTGTCAGTGGTCATAATGTTATGGCTGATCAGTGCATATATATATATACTCGGTATAAATAACTATATATACCTATAAAGTATCCAGTTTCAGATGGGATACATACTGATCATATTAGATAATATATCCTTAGAAAGCCCCATTCTATAAACTGTCATAAGAAATATTAATTAAATAATTCATAAATATTGTTTCAGTGGAAAGCTCTTTGCATTTAACTTGCAAGGCTTAATACTTTACAGTAATTTCAACAATTTATCCATTGCTAATTAAAACACATTGTTGAAAATAAACACCTGCCGTTTAATCATTTGTGAATGTTCTGTAACTTACTGAATTGTACAGAGCTAACAACTTATTATGTTTAATATCTGTTACTTAATAATTTTTTTTTGTTTCTGAGACATGGGGTGTTATAACTGTTGTTATTTTTTGTAGTATAATAGAAAAACAAAGTGAGTGACGTATATATTGTGCTTAATAGTGTTATAAAGTACTTAAATGCATATTTAATGATTTAATGGATAATTAAATATCCCCAAGAGGGAAATGTGTCTGTAAAGGGAAATAATTCCTTCAGTAATTAACTGTATTGTCTAACAATCTATCATTTAGCTTTTGAAATTTAATTTATTTTGAGCATGCAGGGGGTTTTCTTGTTTTGTTTTTTACTGCAATCTTAACACAAAGGCTTTTATTCTATCTAAGATTAATGGGCCTTTTCAAAAAGCTTTGAATGTTTTACAAGGTCATTCTTTTTAATTTACTGCAATGAAAGTTTTATATTCATTAAACTGATCTGAAATTGCTATTGCAACTCAAGTCCTCAAGAGCTGTGTGATCTGAGTTTTCATTCTACTCAAAGCCTTACTTACCTGAAGGTCTTATGGTAATTTAGAAACAAAGTGTTAGATTACTTATATACCAGGTTAACCATAAACTTCACCACTTTTGGAATGCAGTTTTTCAATGATTTAAAAACATAACGATAGGTTTTTCTATATCATTACACTACAAAGTTGTACTACAGCACACATCCGAGCAGATGTTGCTCTCAAATCGCAGTTCAGTTGCAGTTGCATTTCTGATAAAATCCTCTTAAATCTTAAATCCACTACGACTTATATAATAATAATAATATATGAGTTGCATGTATAGAAGTGGCTATAGCTAAATTATTTATTCAGAATATACATTTACCTGAAGAACTTTGAACAACAAATAGGAATTAGTGAAGGTCATGGTCTCTAATGTCAGAAGATGAGTGTTAAAATGAAACAGTATTTATATATATACACATATTTCACAACTGTTCAATTTAAATTTTACTTACAAGGACCTAGACCAAATCAAAACCTGTGATGTGTAAACTACAAACTCATACACAACAAGCGGTATCTATCACTAATCATGTTGTGAAGGATGTAAATAATAACCTACAAATGGTTTGCAATATCCTTCAAATAGAAAATTATCAATCTGGAAGCATATTCAATTATATTTTGCAATATTTAGCATTATGGTGTTATTATTCCTTGGTTAAACAAATATATGCTTTGATCCGTCAATAACACAATAAAATCTCCATTATCTCCATCAACTTTATCAAACTTATTCTAAAATTGTTATAGTTTTCCCTTCAGGACATATATTGCATATACAGCTTTTATAAATACATAGAACATTGCTACAGTATATGATCACTAGCAATGCTTAACTGTCCTAGCTTAGAGCAAGAACTAACTGACAAATGATGTACAACCTGTTGGTCCTAAAAGGGCCATTTTGAATACCACAGTAGTTTGTTGTAGCATACCTGCAACATTAATCAGTTTTTCTTTTTGTCACTATTGCTCCTTGCATTGATATTTTTGTAACACAGAGAATATATTGCTAAAACAGAACCATTTCTTTGACATCCAACATCTCTCAAAAAAAGCCCTGACCTATTTTAACAGACATTAATTTAAGATAAAACCACTATTGCAGGATTACATGGATTTTTTAAAATCCTTGGATATCTTGATTGAAAAGATTAAAGGGTAGCAAAAGCCATTTTTTTAATAAACCTAAAAGCTTTGTATAAAGCAAACACAAACTGATTGGTTTAATGCCAAAAATAAATGACTTATTATTTTTTTTAAATTCCTGTTAACTAGTTCGTTCTACTCTAAATTAGAGACACTGGGTAAACACAAATGTCACTGAAACCCAAAATGCTGAAACATGACTGCACTTTAATAACCATTCCAGTACATTCCTATTTCACAGATGTGCAATCCTGTTTTCTATCAAGAAACTAAGACACCTCAACTGGAATGAAATAAAGCCAATTTTTAATTATATTTGGAATACAGTCGTCTAGCAAGTTTACATTAGAAGTTGTGGAAATATGTTGAAGACACTCTGATTTAACTGATCTGATTCGAGAAAATTCCAACATTCTGACCACCTACTGAAAATCAAATAAGAAATATATTCCATGTGGCTTAAATTATTCGCAGCATGATGGCATGGTGGAAATAAATAGATAAATAATAGATAAATAAATAAATAAGCACAGAATGTATCTAGTTATACAAACAGAAAATAATGGGTTATTTATTATGCAAAAAATAATATATTTAAGTTCATAATCATATCTTTGAACTCATATTTAAAACAACATACTGTTTCTGTGTTTGGTTTAATAATGATATATGTGTATCTCTACCTATATTTTTACTTCAGCAGTGTTGATAAAATCAGCCGCTACAGTAATTTTAAAAGTTAATATATTAGGCAACAGAAAATATATAAAGTAATGCAGTACCTGACCAAGCAGGAAGATCATTGGTGTGGAACTGAATGATCTTTCAGACTTGTATCAGTCTAGAGTACTGCATAAAGTGTAGGCTATTCTGGGTGACTCCCAACATCCCTCGTGGTACAAATTTGTGCCGCTCCCATCGGGGTGAAGTTATAGGTTTCCTAGGATTAAAACAAACAGGCCTAGACATTCTTTTGTACCTGCTGCTATTAATTTTCTTAATAAGCTGTAGTGGTTCGCGCTACTTATTAACCTGCTGATTATGGTGCCATGTATATTGTTGATTGTGCACTGTGTTCTCTGTGGTCTTGTGTCTTTTTTCAAATTGCCCTTTGGGGATCATACAGATTACTAATACTACAACTATTACTACTAATTTTGATGAAGTTAAAAACTGCCTTACCACATATACCTCTCCATTACTATTGGATTATACCAGAGATCATGTGGTATGTAAATAGTATGACCGCTAAAGGTTTTTGGCAACCCGTTGCAGACCATTTCTGCCAGCTTGGCATGAATTACTTTTTCTCTGTAGTGGCCACATGTAGTTGGTGGCCAAATGAGATTGATGTCTATAAGATTGCAGGGACATTATATGGAAGCCTGCAGGGCAAGGCACCATAGACCCATTTGTGTTTCAGAAATGCTGATCTTCACTGTGTTGGTTTTGTGTGAGCAAGCATTCTTTTGAAAAGGGGCAGGATTGAGTGATATGATGGGATCCAAACACATCCAAATTGATTATATTGCCAGGTGTTAAGATATCATAACGTATATGCTCTCCTCTGAACCAATCACAGGTCAGAATGCCCAAGCACTTATTCATATATAACATGACATTTACACGGAAAGAGGGAAAACAGAATATAGTGCCTTCATATAAATATCACTCATCTTTAATGTTGCTGCTCTGATTAGATTCATGCAGTGTCATGAACTCTGTGTCCCTCTTTCATCCTTGGCTCATGTACATGCCTACATCTGCCATTTACTGGCACATGCCATTCCCAGGAGCTCCAGCCATATGGATGCTTTTCTAGGAAGTCCACTGCATGTTGAAATTGGACTTAGACCACAGATTGCTTGTTTTCCCAAATAAGGGTGATGGTTGATTAGAATAGAATATGGATTAGAATATATATTGTATAGATCATGCACATTTATCGTTGTGTCCTAAAAGAGCTGTGGTATATCCATCCTCTGTAGAATGACTTATTCCAGTATTTATGTTTGCCTTGAGCAGCACATATCTAAATCCTATCTGGACTGGTGATTTTAAATTGTTGCTTGCAGCTTGTTGTTTTCACTGGACAAGCTTTGTCCTGATGCAACCTATAAAGATGTACAACAGATCCCAGTAAAAAGTTTTTGTTCCTTGAAACCTCATAATCTTCCTGCTCATCCATGCTCAGCGTAATCTGCCAAACTGATAAAGTATTTGTTTGTTTATTCAATTTTCCACTCTGTAAACCCCACGGTCAGAACATCCTAAACTAGTTATATACACTTAAAAATGTCTGTGTATGGCAGACAAAGACCTATAAAACACATATTTAAATTCTGGGTGGGAATTTAGATGAAAAGAAATGTAAAATATTGTATTCAACATTTCTAGTTTTTTATTTTTTTCTATATCATACATTGCTTTTGACAGCCTCTCAGCATTAAAAAAGCTGTTAAAAGGCTGAATGGTTGCTTTGGAAACAAAGGCATGATGCCTTTCAGAATTAAAACTAATATAATTCAAGCATGTCAAGGGATATATTTAGAGATGATACTATGCAGTTAAACCCTTAAAGGTCATTATCATTGAATTATGTTAACTTTCTTTCCTGTTGGACCTACTGATTTTTCTGTAAGCATCCCTGCTCCAATATCAAGAAAAAACACAGTAATTAAGATTTATGTAGATTAAGAGCATAATATCACTACAGTCTAACCACCGTGATTTTTATATACAACACAATTTTACAAAACAATATCACTGTATTCATCCATCCACCTTCAAAACCACTTTTCCTGGTGAGGGTCATGGAGAAGCCAGAGCCGATCCCGGCAGGCATAGGGCACAAGGCAGGAATACACCCAGGACGGGATGCCAGTCCATCGCCGGGCAACACACACATACACACACAGGGCAGTTTAGAGAGACCAATCAACCTAACCCACATGTCTTTGGACGGTGGGAGGAAACTGGAGTGACCGTAAAAAACCCACGCAGACACAGGGAGAACATGCAAAATCCACACAGATAGGCCCCCCCCAAGCCAGGATTCAAACCCAGGATGTCGGCGCTATGAGGCAGCAGCTAACCACTGCGCCACCATGCCGGCCATCACTGTATTCAGAAATATCAAATATTTTATCATTGCAGCAACACTTTCAGAGAAGAGAGAGTGAGGGTGGGATCAGGAAGACAACGATGGTAACGGGACTTTGCTTTGAATTACGGTTTACAGATTGGATTATGCACTTTGCTTGTTTGCCAGTGTGTTTGTGTTTATTATTTGTTTCGTTGTAGAGAGGGACTTAGTTAGACCAATGTTAGTTAGGCTCAACAACGAGTTAGATTTTTGTTTGTGTTTTGTTTTGGTTTCACACACATTTTCCCCACGTCCCTGATTGTGCGTCCTTAAAGGGACACACCCCAATTTTCTTATCTTAATTCTGTTAGTTGTATATATTACAATTACATACTACTAGGCGTCTGATCCAGGATATGTTGCATTTTAAAGAAATTCACAATTTTGTATGTGTTTCGGCTCACTTTTTCTCTGTATGTGCAGCGCCATTTTGACACGGCTGCTGGGTTTCAAAACGAGGTTATGTAAACAAACGTGATGTAGTTGCAGCCCAAGAATTTGCCTTCAGACTAGCCTGGTGTCTACAAGGTAAAAGGTATTAAAAATATTAAATATGTTTGGATAAACTGATAAGCTGAATTAAGTTAATTATATATTAATATTGTTTCAATATATATATATATGCCTAGCTGCCATATCAGGTTTAACCTTTTGAGCAGTACATTCTAAAATGCTCTGCCGTGACTCAGGGAGTCATGCACTTTGATTCCTACAGCGTACAAGCATCGCTGTTCATCCCAGAGAGAAACTGGGGAACCAGAGAGAAACTTTAAATATCTGAATCGAGTTGGTTCATTATTTTACATGTGTTAAACAGTAACAACATCGTATATTAAATTAGAAATAAGATTGAACATTTGGGGGGGAAATCACACAAAATAAATGTTTATTACAGTTAAATAACTATGATTTACATTTCTAAACATTACCAGTTTATTAAGTAGGTTATACATATGTAGCCTACTGCGGCACTGTAGGGCGGGCCTCTAGGAAAGGTTGAGAACAGAGCATAAACAACAGATATGCTGTTCAAACAGACTTGAGTCTGTGGCTTTATTTGGTTGGACAGGCAATACAACCACAGCGAATGTTCAGTCTCAGGGTCAGTTCTGTCGGGGGTTCTTTCTCTCCTCATCTCTTCTCCTGCCACAATCCAAGACAAAGAAAGACAGCACAGGGTGTGGTTAAATAGAAGCTCAGCTGATTAGGGCCATGTGTTTGCAGCATTAACTTGATTGCCCCTTGGGCCAGGTGGCTCCACTCTGTTGCTATGTGGAGGTTGCTCCTGAGCTGTCCCTGGGCCTGACTCTGTGGGCTGTTTTCTATTCCTGTCCATGGTCCTGTTAGCCAGAAATGACAGATATTTTGCGGGCCATAATGTCCATCCACCACACAGCCGCTGAAACTGCTATATTCCTCACCCCCCAGCACTGAGGGCACGGCCAGAACCATTGAAAACATGGCATGCATAGGAGACAGGGCATTGGCATTACCATGCAAAGACCCAGAGTAGTGGGTGAGCCAAAAGTGAAAAGGCTGTAGGCTGAGGAACCACCGAGTGATCCAGCCGTTGACATTCTTATTTTGCTTCATCCAGGTGAGGGGGGTGTAATCTGTCATCAATACAAATCTGCGGCCCAGAACATAGTACTTCAAGGACACAAGAGCCCACTTAATTGCCAAACATTCCTCTTCAATCGTTGCATATTTAGTCTCACTATGACATAACTTACAGCTGATGTACAGTAGAGTATGGGATGTTCTTCCTCATTCACCTCCAAAAAGTGCACGGCTTCGATTACTGTGTCAGCTGCGTCTGTCTGCACTATAAAGGGCTTAGAGAAAGTATAGAGAAGTTATTAGGGTCAGAAATGCCTCTTTGGCTGCAGGATTCCACTTAGCAGGTTGAACATGGTTGGATCCCACAGAGTTCCTGTAATTATCGCATTATCTTGTATGAACCTTCTGTAGTATCCCGTTATCCCCAGGAGCATAGTTACCTGCATCTTTCTCACTGGATGAAGACACTCCCGGATTGCAGCAACCTTCCTTTCTTGGGGCTTGATCAACCCGCACCTAATGGAATACCCCAGATATTTCACCTCACTGACTCGCTGGTACATTTCTTTAGGTTGGCTGTGAGTCCCGCCTGCCTAAGAGCGTTGATGATGGCCGTCAACTGGCTTATGTACTATTCCCAAGATGGACTGTGTATGATTACATCATCTAGATAGGCTGTGGAATATTCTTGATGGGGACACAGGATGTTGTCCATCAACCTTTGAAAAGTGGCAGGGGCACCATGAAGTCTGAAGGGGAGCCACACATATTGGAAGAGGCCATCTGGACCTTTCGTTAGGTCGAGCGTACTGATATATGGAGCATTTCCCAGCCTTTCAATCATTTCATCTATTCTCGTCATGGGATAGGCATCAAATTCAGAAATGGCATTTAACTTACAGAAATCATTGCAGAACTGCATGGTTCCGTCTGGTTTCCCCACCAGGACTATTGCACTAGACCACACACTGCGGGATTCCTCGATTATCACTTCTTCTCTTATAGTCTCTCTCCTTGCCTCTGGAACCCATTATGGTTTCTGATTAACTCTTACACCGGGAGGTGTGATGATCTCATGCTGGATATTATTGGTGTGCCCTGGCAAAGAGGAAATCACATCTTTATGGGTCCTAACAATCTCATGCATCTCTTGGGATTAGGGGTTAGGTCCCCGACTGACACTCCGTCCAGGGGGACCTCAGACAACAATGGAGCAGTAGCGGCGGTGTACTGTTCGTTCACCCCACATTGCGTCCTGGGGCACCCATTTCTTCAACAAATTTATATGATACAGCTGTTCAGGTTTTCGTCGACCTGGTTGGCAGATGAGGTAGTTCACGGGTTCTGTTTTCCCTAATACCTCATAGGGTCCTTGCCAGGTGGCCAGGAACTTATATTCAGTGGTGGGTACCAGTACCATAACACGATCTCCTGAAGCAAATCAGCTGGCTTGAGCAGGGTGGTTAAACATTCGTCTCTGGGCTTCTTGGGCCTGCTGTAGGTGCTCTTTCACAATGGGCATCACCTTGTTTATGCGGTCCCGCTGTTCTTCAGTGTGTTCTATTACTGTATTGTGGGGACTGGGCTGTTGTTCCCAGCTTTCCTTTTTTACAGCTAGTAGTGCCTATAGGAAAACAATAACTCAAATGGGGAGATACCAGTGGATGCCTGGGGCACCTCTCTCATGGCAAACATAAAAAATGGCAACATTTTTAGTTGGTGAGGAAGGGACGGATTCGGCGTATATTGCTCAGGAAGAATCTGCAGGTACGTGTCAGCGTGGTGATGTGCTGGGTGTAGGAGAGCGCAGGATTGAGGGTGACTCCTAGGTTCTTAGCGGAAGAAGAAGGAAAGTGTGTCGTAGTTTCCAAGGGGATTGAGATGTAGAGGTCAGCAGAAGGTGAGGAAGAGGGGGGAAAAAAGAGGAGATCAGATTTGTAGAGGTTGAGCTTGAGGTGGTGTGAGTGCATGCAGGCGGAGATAGCAGACAAACAGGAAGAGATGCGAGAGGGGATGAGAGGGTCAGAGGAGGGGAAAAACAGGAAGATCTATGCATCATCTGTGTGAACACACGTGTTGCCATGATGTGTGTAGTCACTTTCTGTGTCAGGGGCAATAGTGAAGGAATGACCAGGGAAACCATGCTGCCAGAATCAAGGAGAGCATCTTCTTCTGTCCCTTGCACTTTTCCCGACTGAGGTGGGGTGGAATTTGGTGTGCTTGTACATGGGCAGAGATTACATGACATTGGTGGAGGCTAGAAGCATATAGATTTGCATTTGCTCCTCCTTCTTGGGACAATTCCAAGAGATGTGTCCCAGCTCCCCAAAATTGTAGTATTCCCGGCTGTCTGTGTCACTGGACCCTCTATTTTACTTTTCGTTTCTGTTGTGGGGATGCATTTTTATAGAACACGTTCCTCTTCCATGTTATTCCTTTCCTTCCAGCCTTGGGGTATGGGAAGGTGGGAGTGTTTTCTTCATCCTTCTTTGGGACCATATATTTGGGACCACTGGCAAATAGTTTACTTTATAATAAATGAAATAACACTTTGACCACTAATCGCAAAGTACAAATCAGACCAGGGTGTATGTTTTTCAGAACAAAGCTTGTAACAGTAGACTTTTCTTGAATTGTTTTTTAGTTACTAGTTAATTCTGCTTTGAGATCCCATTGAAACATATCTGAAGTGAAGTGCCTGCTACGCGAAGAGAATTAAGATACAATAAATTGGGGTGCAGTTCCCCTTTAAACACGCCTCAGAGCCCTGGCAGTGCTGGATCAGCCACCCCCTCCACTGTCACAATATATATTGACTAAAATGGGGTAATTGTGTTATAAAGTGATACATGTTTTAATTAAAGCACTTTGGAAACTTGAAGTAAAGTAACCTTACAAATTAGTTTGTGATGTTTTTATGCAGCCTTGATATAGTTATATACAGTGAGGGGAAAAAAGTATTTGATCCCCTGCTGATTTTGTACGTTTGCCCACTGACAAAGAAATGATCAGTCTATAATTTTAATGGTAGGTGTATTTTAACAGTGAGAGACAGAATAACAACAAAAAAATCCAGAAAAATGCATTTAAAAAAAGTTATACATTGATTTGCATGTTAATGAGGGAAATAAGTATTTGCCCCTTCGACTTAATACTTGGTGGCAAAACCCTTGTTGGCAATCATAGAAGTCAGACGTTTCTTGTAGTTGGCCACCAGGTTTGCACACATCTCAGGAGGGATTTTGTCCCACTCCTCTTTGCAGATCCTCTTCAAGTCATTAAGGTTTCGAGGCTGACATTTGGCAACTCGAACCTTCAGCTCCCTCCACAGATTTTCTATGGGATTAAGGTCTGGAGACTGGCTAGGCCACTCCAGGACCATAATGTGCTTCTTCTTGAGCCACTCCTTTGTTGCCTTGGCTGTGTGTTTTGGGTCATTGTCATGCTGGAATACCCATCCACGACCCATTTTCAATGCCCTGGCTGAGGGAAGGAGGTTCTCACCCAAGATTTGATGGTACATGGCCCCGTCCATCGTCCCTTTGATGCGGTGCAGTTGTCCTGTCCCCTTAGCAGAAAAACACCCCCAAAGCATAATGTTTCCACCTCCATGTTTGACGGTGGGGATGGTGTTCTTGGGGTCATTCCTCCTCCTCCAAACACGGCGAGTTGAGTTGATGCCAAAGAGCTCGATTTTGGTCTCATCTGACCACAACACTTTCACCCAGTTCTCCTCTGAATCATTCAGATGTTCATTGGCAAATTTCAGACGGGCCTGTACATGTGCTTTCTTGAGCAGGGGGACCTTGCGGGCGCTGCAGGATTTCAGTCCTTCACGGTGTAGTGTGTTACCAATTGTTTTCTTGGTGACTATGGTCCCAGCTGCCTTGAGATCATTAACAAGATCCTCCCGTGTAGTTCTGGGCTGATTCCTCACCGTTCTCATGATCATTGAAACTCCACGAGGTGAGATCTTGCATGGAGCCCCAGACCGAGGGAGACTGACAATTATTTTGTGTTTCTTCCATTTGCGAATAATCGCACCAACTGTTGTCACCTTCTCACCAAGCTGCTTGGCGATGGTCTTGTAGCCCATTCCAGCCTTGTGTAGGTCTACAATCTTGTCCCTGACATCCTTGGACAGCTCTTTGGTCTTGGCCATGGTGGAGAGTTTGGAATCTGATTGATTGATTGCTTCTGTGGACAGGTGTCTTTTATACAGGTAACGAGCTGAGATTAGGAGCACTCCCTTTAAGAGAGTGCTCCTAATCTCAGCTCATTACCTGTATAAAAGACACCTGAGAGCCAGAAATCTTGCTGATTGATAGGGGATCAAATACTTATTTCCCTCATTGACATGCAAATCAATTTATAACTTTTTTGAAATGCGTTTTTCTGGATTTTGTTGTTGTTATTCTGTCTCTCACTGTTAAAATACACCTACCATTAAAATTATAGACTGATCATTTCTTTGTCAGTGGGGGATCAAATACTTTTTTCCCTCACTGTATATATTTTTCTTTACATTGCATTCAACAGTTGCTATTGCAGGCTGGTTGCCTTGGTAACTTTTTTGGTGCAACGTTCAGCACTGGAATTGGCCTTTTTGATTTCCAGTTACACACGTTTGATTTCTGTAACAATTTCCGCAGGTGCAGACTGACAGAATATACACTACCGGTCAAAAGTTTTAGAACACCTCAATTTTTCCAGTTTTTATTTAAATGTATGCAGTTCAATGTCTCAATGTACTCTGAAATTAAAGTATAGAACAAGTAAACAATTGGAGACAAAAAAGAAATCATGGAATCGTTTTGTTTAACAACATTTAACCCCTTAAGCTGACAAACCCCTCTGGTACACCAAACCTGTGTGCGTCTCTTTAATCCCATGTGTACTCTTCACTGTTGTGTTGTTTGCCAAGTGTTTGGTATCCCATGTAAGCTGAGACTCTCAGCTTTCTAACGATGTGAAGCATTCTATGAAAATTAGTTTTTTATGTCCCCCTTGCATTTATGTACATTCTGGGTACAAGATGTTCTGCAAATTCTGAAATGGGGGGCTAGGGGGATATTTGGTCTTAGTAGGAATACAAAATCTCTTAAAATATTGACAATTATGACATATTCTAGAACCAGACAGTCAAAACAAGACCATTCACGTTTTGGTATAAGCAATACACACCCATAGAGAGCTCAAAATGTCAAGATAGAAAACTCTATTTATAGTGTACAAATACACAACGATTTTACATAATTGGATCTGTGTTTGATAGAACATCAAATAATATATACTGGATTTATCCCACCCGGAGCAGATTGCGCATTTACCCCCCGGGCTCTGAATGACGGTGGGTGACATGGAAACTGTAAATCGGATGAGTTTGAGAATGAAACACGCTGGTAGCTGAGAGAATAAGCATTCAAACGATGTGTGCATTGTAAGAATACAGTTTAACTACCAAATGCTTAAGAGGGTGTAGTAACAGTATATAACTGTACATTATTTTTCAGTTTTTGGTAACCTAAACTTTTTTTTTTTTAACCTCAGTTTACCGCTTACCTTTGTACCATTTCAGGTTATTCACTGGACTTGAACTGCTTACATTTTAATAAAAACTGGAAAAATGGGGGTATGTAGCTGCCTCTCTTTGTACCAGAGTAGTTAAGTTCTGATCTTGTTTTCAAATATAACAGTGATTAATACAAAAGGATATTCAGGTACAGAAATTGCAGGAAATTGTAAATTGTTTTCAATATTAAATGTAGACTTTGAAATATCCTCTCTACCGTTGTTAATGATGGTATGTGAAAACATTCAATAAAACTTATCTTTGCAAATCTGGTGTTTATGGTGCCTGGCAAGTGTGTATTTATTAATTTGTCATGAATGTATCTTAATTCACAAATGGATCTATCCCCCTTGTGAGTGCTTGTCAGTTTTACACAAGCTTTGTGCACATCAATATGAAACTATATGCATATATACATACTTAGCTTTTGTGACTAGGAATCATATATACATATTCATAAAAAATAACAGAAATACGGAATGCTTTCAATGGACTTAATGATACATACTTAAGGTTTTTAGTAAGCTCGTTATTGTTTATACTTGCATGTAAACATATCTGTATGCAGCTATATTTGCACACCAGTGAGAGAAGCACATTTATTTGTTCTTGGCATTATTCGCCCACAGATTAAGTTACCTTCAGGCTTGGATTTAACAATTTTCAGTATTCATGAACTCATGTAAAATTAATTTTCTAAAATGCCTTACTGCATTCGTTTTTTGATCCCAGGAGGTTAAAGATAATTTATGGAAGTGTCACTATATTATGATGGAGCACATATTTGCCTGATTAATTCAGTGTTAGTGGGAGACTAGGCCTACATCTTATTTCCACATACACCATTCTTAGACTCCACAATGGAAAGGTTTGTTTCAAGACACTACATTAGAGGATTTTAGGGGGCAATATTTATTTCACCAAAATATCAAAATGGAGTGTATAAAACATCTACCAACTTAAGGATCACTGTAGCTCACACTTTGGTACCAAAAGTGTAAATACATCCTGAAAGTAATTTGAAATTCTGGAAGAAGGCCCCTGACACCTGTATGATTCTGTACAGAGATACAAACAGCAGTTCACAATTCCCAGCACTAATACAGAGGCAGATAGAGAATAATAATAAAGTTACACAGTTTTATTAGGAAATGCTAGTATGTGCACAATGATAAATGTGTATTAATGTATGAAAAATTTGCTCACTGAGGTTCTTTGTGTATTTGTCTTCTGACACCACCTTACAAAACATACCCATTGTACCTGGGTTTCTTCTTAGTTTCCAATTTACCAATGCAAAACAGTTCCTTTCCTTCAACTTTCATAATAGTCTTTTGAGTTTGAATGTGTTATTTACACTGTCCTACTTTGCCGTTTTCCTAGCAAACTTAATTAATAAAAATATCTTAAATGGAACAGCACATGAATAAAATAAATAAACAGATTCACCCACATACTTCCTGATTTAACTGCTTTGTATTTGTGGTTTGCATATTTTGCTGATAGTATATCCTCTGTATCTTTTCCTCCTTGATTTCAGTGAACAGAGATCAGTGTTGTACAAGATACTTGTTCTGAATTGCACCAATTACAACCCTATCCTTTAAAACATTTATATCCTGACTGATCATCGACAGTGCCAGTGTATAGATATTCCATTCACTTGCTGATGAGGAACGTTAAGATTCCTATCTGAACCTCTTACAATTATTCTTTCAGACTAAGCTTTACAGTACAAACATCTTCTTAGCTGCTTGTCTGAGATCATTAAAGATTTGAACTGGTTCATCAAAATGATTGTCTATGAATATACCCCATATGTCTCTGAATGATCCGGCCCAGATAGGTTTCTAAAAACACTTCAATACAAGCTTGCTTTACTTTTTTTTTGGGTAATTTCAAATCATTGTTGCCTAGTAAAACTGTGTAAAAATCTATACAGCTGGGACAAGCTTTCAACCATGTCAGAGATTTCCTTCAGTAAAGGGGTGTTACTCTCCAGTGAGCTTAGAGGTATAACATTTATTTGCTCACTGAGAGCAAGAACATTTTATCTTCTAGGGCCTGTGATTTCATCCTTTGCATTATGGAGGCTCAGTCAAGGGCAAGAATGAATACCCAGTTGGAGAAATTAGAACTGTTGGGCCAGTCATAAATATAGGCCTTTGTGCTGTGCTGTTGCTCTAAGATACAATTCGTACCACAAGAACCTAAAAAACAATTCAAAACATTTATCCAGGGAAATATGGAATGTCAAAACGTTTTTGAGATATAAATTATGAATCAATCTTTGTCTATAAAACGATTGCAGTGAAATCTTTGTTTTTAACTTATGTATCCTTGCATATTATGATTTTTTTTTTAAAGGAAGTTGGAGAAGTTCCAGTAAGACATAATTTGTTGTTTCTGAGGCTCTGATTCCAGTGTTATGCTTTCTTCACAGAGTTGGAGGCCGAGGAATGGTGTAAACTGTTATGCATGGAGTGTCTGGGCACCAGGCTTAATGATATCAGTCTTGGAGAACCTGACCTATTGGCAGCTGGTGTGCAGAGGGAACAAAACGGTTAGTGTCCAATTAGTCTAAGAGTAGCAATCGCTATGAAGTTGTTGTGTCTTTATGATAAATTATACAATTTTAACAAAACATGTTTGTGTTATGAGGTCCTCAAAGGTTGTGCATGCTTGTCTCTCATATGATTTGCTTTGTCAAATGTTTACCATTAGCCCCAATTAATGGTCTTGTGTGCCACTGTGCCACCTCTTAATGATAGTTGTCAGGAAGATGGGTTGGATTACAATTATTAAATTAAAGTAAAATACATGTTTTGGTTTTTCTGTTGTTTCTGTGAGTGTCTAAACAACTTTGTAATGCTTCTGTTTTGTGTATACAATTATTTATCCACTTGTATAATTAATTAATCTTTATGAAAATAAATGAAGGAGTAAAGTCTACCTTAATTAGAATGAGTAAAATAGATTATGTAATGTAAATAGTAATTATAGTAATTTAAATTACTTTATACACAAATAAACCTAGTTATTAGAACAATGTACATTGTTCTTGTTGTTTCTTTTAAGCTTTAAAAGGTATTGCTGAGTGAGAGCACTTAAACATACCAAAATAAGATGCCTTCTGAATAAATATATACAATATTTTAGAATACCAGTGAATTATCTTGGTTTATGCATTGTAGCTTTCTGTTAATTAATAATTTTATTTGTATATATGTGTATATATTATTGGTTTGTTTCAATATTATATATATATATATATATATATATATATATATATATATATATATATATATATATATATATATATATATATATATATATATTTGTGGTGGAAACAGATGAAGGATTTTGTTATTTGTATTATTTCATACATTTAAGAGCCAGGATCTAATGAAATAAGATGCGTATTAAAATTACTTTGTGCAACCATTGTAAATCCCTGACAGCAGAGCACAATAATTAAATCAGAGTTAATTTTCAGAGTCCAAAAATAGTACTGTGGTATATAGTCACTTCCTCCTGCAAGACATCTAGCTTATTTTGAAATATTATATATAATTAGCTGCTATTAATTTTAATTATAAAGTGCACCCAGCCTTTTAAAATAATTCACATTTTTCAGAATTTCTGTCTTCAGTTCTAGGAAAATATAATGTCTGGTTGATATAAACTTCAGCTCCATAGCAACTATCCATTGACCTTCATTTTGTGTTTTTTTCACCTTTGGGTCCACTCATGAGAGAGAGAGTAATAACATAGCTTTTAATAGCCCAAGCCTAATTTTTCATATTGCAGGTTTCAAACAGTCCTTGTTTGTCATTTCATTACGGATATATTTTCTTTTCCTGTTTCTGTCCATTTCATATATATGTTTGCACATTTAAAAAATACGTTTGTAACCACTTATTTGTTATCTATTTAGCTTTGTATTCAGGTGCATATTGTGTTGCTCCCATGCAGTTGCTTCAATACAATGTACATTTATAGAAAATACAGATATTTGTCTCTGCCAATTACAATTATAGTTACATACATATAATTTATTTATTTATTTATTTTTTAATCTGTGGTACAATATGAACCTCTGAAACTGTGATACATATTTTATGAATACATCACTTTCTACATTTCAGGTCATCCATCTTGGTGTCTTTTATGAACATTGTGCTACCTTTTCAAGTCACCTTGTGTAACTATTTAAGTTTTCTTATTAGACTTTTTAAATTAACTGAGACAGAACTTTAGTCAAATGCGTTATTGATAACCTTTGTCTCTTCCTCACATATTTTTCCCCCTGCATAAAATTGTATTGCATGCTGAATAGAGCTTAAAAACTTTAATATGTGTATCATTTCAGAACGATTCAATGTTTACTTGATGCCTACACCAAATCTTGACATCTATGGGGAATGCACCATGCAGATCACACATGAGAACATTTACCTCTGGGATATTCACAACGCCAGAGTGAAGCTGGTCATGTGGCCCCTCAATTCTCTTCGAAGATATGGAAGAGATTCCACGTGGTTCACATTTGAGTCTGGCAGGTATGACTTTATGGAGGTATATATATATATATATATATATATATATATATATATATATATATGTATGTATATATTGTTTTTATATGTGTAAGCACAACTAGCATCAGTTAATGCCTGTGATGAATCATTGACGTTTAAGTCTTAAAGACATTTATTTTTTATTTATTTTTTTGCATGAGGAAAGATTTTTATTTTCATCAAGAGGGATTTCAGACCTTAAACTATTATGAGGCACAGTGTGAAGAACTTGCAAGATATTTGCAAGAAGGATATGTTTACTGATTTTAATTCACATAGCCATAATCATATTCTATAGTCATCAGGCCAACTTGAAAATACATTGAGATTGAAATACTCGATGTAATCATTGATCCTGATACTTAAAAGAAACAAACAACCAAATGACAAGAAAAGAGAGCTTTTGAGTCACCACATTGTTTCAGTGAAACAATACAGATTTTAGCTTGAGTTTGGCAGTAAGGACAACTCAGGGACAAATCTGTAAACCGTATATACACTCACCTAAAGGATTATTAGGAACACCTGTTCAATTTCTCATTAATGCAATTATCTAACCAACCAATCACATGGCAGTTGCTTCAATGCATTTAGGGGTGTGGTCCTGGTCAAGACAATCTCCTGAACTCCAAACTGAATGTCTGAATGGGAAAGAAAGGTGATTTAAGCAGTTTTGAGCGTGGCATGGTTGTTGGTGCCAGACGGTCTGAGTATTTCACAATCTGCTCAGTTACTGGGATTTTCACGCACAACCATTTCTAGGGTTTACAAAGAATGGTGTGAAAAGGGAAAAACATCCAGTATGCGGCAGTCCTGTGGGCGAAAATGCCCTGTTGATGCTAGAGGTCAGAGGAGAATGGGCCGACTGATTCAAGCTGATAGAAGAGCAACTTTGACAGAAATAACCACTCGTTACAACCGAGGTATGCAGCAAAGCATTTGTGAAGCCACAACACGTACAACCTTGAGGCGGATGGGCTACAACAGCAGAA
Source organism: Amia ocellicauda (assembly GCF_036373705.1). NCBI lineage: Eukaryota > Metazoa > Chordata > Actinopteri > Amiiformes > Amiidae > Amia > Amia ocellicauda. The sequence continues at coordinate 22,083,133 of NC_089851.1, forward strand.
GACCCCACCGGGTACCACTCATCTCCACTACAAATAGGAAAAAGAGGCTACAATTTGCACAAGCTCACCAAAATTGGACAGTTGAAGACTGGAAAAATGTTGCCTGGTCTGATGAGTCTCGATTTCTGTTGAGACATTCAGATGGTAGAGTCAGAATTTGGCGTAAACAGAATGAGAACATGGATCCATCATGCCTTGTTACCACTGTGCAGGCTGGTGGTGGTGGTGTAATGGTGTGGGGGATGTTTTCTTGGCACACTTTAGGCCCCTTAGTGCCAATTGGGCATCGTTTAAATGCCACGGCCTACCTGAGCATTGTTTCTGACCATGTCCATCCCTTTATGACCACCATGTACCCATCCTCTGATGGCTACTTCCAGCAGGATAATGCACCATGTCAGAAAGGTCGAATCATTTCAAATTGGTTTCTTGAACATGACAATGAGTTCACTGTACTAAACTGGCCCCCACAGTCACCAGATCTCAACCCAATAGAGCATCTTTGGGATGTGGTGGAACGGGAGCTTCGTGCCCTGTATGTGCATCCCACAAATCTCCATCAACTGCAAGATGCTATCCTATCAATATGGGCCAACATTTCTAAAGAATGCTTTCAGCACCTTGTTGAATCAATGCCACGTAGAATTAAGGCAGTTCTGAAGGCGAAAGGGGGTCAAACACAGTATTAGTATGGTGTTCCTAATAATCCTTTAGGTGAGTGTATATATATATATATATATATATATATATATATATACACACATATACTTATTCCGTATCCATCCATCTGTCCAGGACACAGCATCTATAATAAATTGGCCCAAATACACACAAAGATTGTATGGAGCTAACATATCACATTTTACCATTATATTCTGTGGGGTTGTTTCAATGTCCTCAACATTTGATTATTTATTTACTTATTTACTTCTGAAAAATTAAACAAAGAAACAAAAAAAATTACAGAAAAATAAATTATGAAGATGTTTTTGACATTGATTCTTTTGAGTATAGAAACTCTTAAATCCTTTATTTCTTATATATATTTTTTATGGAAAACCCAGTATAAACCAGTAAATGTCACAATAACAGCTGGGAATGATTACTGTATAAAACATGAAACTTAATGATTAATGAACACTAAAGCAATTCATATATATCTATATTTTTGCATTCTTTGAAATAGGACAGTAAATAGGACAAAAAAAAACTACTTGCTACTTGCATGTAAGAACATGCTATTTTATAGCAACATGAGTCATATTGTTTTTATTCTGCAATTATAAGTTAAAAGAACGGATAAAACAAAATAAATGAACTATTGGGGAATTTTAATTACTCAAAATCTTTATGTTTAAAATATTACTGATCTTAATTTCCCAAGCTATTGCGAACATTGATCTAAAATCAGAGTTAGATCAGGATAATACTAACAAGGGAACTTACTTTCTCAGTAAATTAAGTTGATCAATACAGTCCAATTCACGCTCCATTACTTATTTGTATACAACAAACAAGGAAACTAAGTGGAATGAAGGGTAGCATTAGAAGGATATAGAGTAGATATAGATAGATAGAAAAATAGATACATAGATATTTTGCCCTCCAGATTTATTCATACCCTTGAATAAATAACAAAAAATAGCAAAAACAAATTGTATATATATATATATATCTATAAATACTTATTGTATAATGTGTCCAGTTGAAAAAACTCTAAAAATGCTATACTGTTGTCTGATTAGCATCGCACAAAGCAAACTCCTATTTATCATAATGAATTTAATTCCAGAAAATAGGAGGGTCACATTTATTCATACCTCTATGTATTCTTTTAAATACAAATAAATAAATAAAATAAAAAAAATGTACAACATTCTGCTCTTTGGAAGTTCAGTGGAAGCTTCTGTAACTACATAGAGGTCTGTGAAGATATCCTGTTTCCCTGGGGTATAAAAGGAGGTAAAACACATAGAAGACATTCAGGAGTATTATCATGGTTAACGTCAAGCAGATGGCCACTGACCATCACAAGTTGGGGGATAACTGTAAAAGAATCCACAAAAAGATTAATCTACCACTGTAGTGTCCATTATTAGGGAATAAAAAGCTATTAGTACATTGAGAACCCTGACAGGAAGACGATGCATGTGTATCTTGCCACCATGGGTTGCGAGACAAGTGGTCCGTCCAGGAGGCAAAAGTAAATTCAAAGGCAATAGTTGAGATCTCCATGTCAAACTGGCATCTTCAGGACACAAAGTGGTGAAAACTACCATTGTACCAATGTTCAGGCACTTAAGAGTTTTTGATCACTTCTCCATGCTGAACTTCTGAACTTGCCCGGATTTTTCTTTCTTCAGTTCCTAATTCTCAGACTCAGTTCCTTATGTCTGCAAAGTGCATTTGTTATAAATTATAATGATTATGATTCATGTTAGTAGTAGTTGTGTTCTATCTATTTTAAGACTGAAAAAAACAAACACTGAAACCCTCCAGATTTGGAATCATTAACTTTACAGGGTGTCAGGGAAACTAGATGTAAACTCTGGGTTTGTGTCTGGTGGGCCATATTGCTGAACCAGTGAAATAAACATTTTTTAAATCAATGGTTCAGATGTGGAAAGGAACGTGTGTGTGTGTGCTGGGAATCAGTAGAATCGTGACGAAAGTTCCTAGGTATGCAAATACATTGTCTCTGATCATTGATGTTTAGCAGTAATAATATTATTTTCAAAGACCTAAAACATTACACAGATTGATCTTCCAGTCAATCAGCTAATGACTATACATTCATTTATCAAAATATTTGACTTGAACTACAGCTCTAGTTTATTTAATTAATAGTTATTTTTCAGGTTTCAGTATTCAGTGAGTACTGCTTTACAATGAAACAAGTTCACATTAATCAAAATCTCAGTATTATTAATCCTTGAGATGTACATTTAATTATTTTTAGGTATCCAGGCAAGCAGAAGCTGCTTGTGAAAAGTATTATACAATTAATTACAAGCTGATTAAATCACTCAAGCAAGCAAGAAAGAAAAAAAGAAATACGGATAACATGGAAGTACTTCAGAGTTAGTAACATTACATTATTCATCTCTGCATGATTTACAAACCTGATGAATTTTAAGATAAATATTAATGTGGGATTCAAAAATATACTGTGAAGAGAGCAAAAATGCTAATGCTTGAAAGCACTGAGTTCTTGAAATTAGTTACCTGAAACACAAAGGCACATTGGCCCTTATTGTATTTGAAATTGGGAATTTTAATATTTGTTTGATCTAAGTGTGTAAACAGAGCTGCATGTCCCTACCAGCAATGTAAAATAGATTGGAGGATTGCTAGTGTGTACATTATAAACAAAGAACAAAAAATCTGAATCTCCTTTTCTCATGACAAAACCAAACTATCATTGCATACACAGCATAGCAGTGCTGGATGTAATCAGCATTTAGAATATATTTTGAAATACCTTTACAAATAAGACGTAATCATATATGCGATCAGAATAGACACCAAAGGTAATTTTCTATCTATCTACATTTGTCTCTTTCTATATTTCTTCATATATATATGGAATATTTTATTTTCAGTAAGTGTTCATTCCATATATATATATATATATATATATATATATATATATATATATATATATATATATATATATGGAATGAACACTTACTGAAAATAAAGGAATTGTATGATAATTATTTAATTAGTAGCAGAGTGAGACGGAACGATTTAATATCTCCATGTTTCAGTCACCTTGGGACTTTGCCAGTCAGTGCAGGAGCATTAAATAAGCTTGTTAAAATAAATTTAAGAATTTGAATATGATGTAAATAAACAATTCAAGTATCAGATAATGTATTCTTAGAGTTTGAGAAAGCAATCTCCTCACTGAATACGTTTTAAATGACTACAAAGACAACAGCACAAATCTTTTCCTTAATGTTGATGTGCTGACTTGTCAATCTGCATATTATCTAACTATAACCTGGCACTCAGCCATGGTAGGGGAATTGATTTATTGCTTCAAAATAGATTCTTTCTCTTAGCTGTATCCTTCACTGTATCTGAAAAAGCATACTATTGAATCTTCTGTTTATTTATCTTCAGTTTGTCTTGTTCCTTTACATTTGTTTCTTATTCTTATTCTCTGTTTCTCTCTCAGTCATCGAGAACAACTTTCCTGTAAATAAATCTGAAAAGACACACTACACACAATTCCCTGTTGTGTTTTTATCAGGACAAGTGTTCACAAATAGAGGTCCTGATAATTACAAATTAATATTTAAGAGACTGGATCCCAATCCGACTGGATTCTTGTCCCAGCTGCTGTGAATTATCAAGAGACTATAATATTAAATCTCATTGAAAAGCAGTACATTTGTCTTGGCATGAAGGGAAGAAAATAAAAATTCATAGAGAAATTTGCATTATATGAAACAAAAAATATTTAGTTTGCTGAAGAAATAGTTCTCAAAACTGTCCTTTGAATGTATTGTAGCTTCCATGGTTAGCAAGAATATTTGTTAGAATGGAAGATATCCACAAATGTAGTTCTTAACATAGTATCTATGTTATTAAAAGGAACACGAAAATGCAAGGACAGATAAAGCTGCAGATAATTTCTATTAGATGACCATTCTGTGAATCAGTATAATAAAATGTGTCCCTTTTCCAAATGTAAATATCAAAGGAAAACAACAGCAAATTCACATTCTAATTTTCAGGAATAATATTATTAATGCAATAAGAAATTTGGTTTTAAGAAGAAAGGTGTTTGATGGTTGCACTTCAATGGCTAAGACCGGTTATTTTTAGGGTATTGCCTTGACTGTTAGCTGTCAATATCGAGAGGTAAAACAAGTGTGTGCTCATTATATCATTCTCTGTTGTTGTGTGTTGAATAATCAAATATATGCTCTTTTAAGAGTGACCTCTATCCCCCAACATATTTATTATCAAGAAAAAATGATTGTGCACGAAATCTTGTCACTTCATAAAAATGACATTTGGAGAAGAGTATGTGTTGGAGCCTATTGCTCATTAAAAACTAAAATCAGTAGCCTAAGCACCACAGAAATGTTAGGGAATACTTTTTATGTCTTCGCTGATTATTTATTTAAATTTGTTGGCATAACAGCTGGTTGCAACTGCACAAGATACATGAATACTCTAATCACTTCAAAAACAAATAATCTATCTGTTGTTTGCATATACTATCTTTGTATTTAACATGATCTCATTTAATTCTCCTATTATTGCAGAATGTGTGATACGGGAGAGGGTCTATTCACATTTCAGACAAGAGAGGGAGAAATGATCTATCAAAGAGTCCATTCTGCAACACTATCAATTGCTCAGCAGCATGAAAGGCTAATGACTGAAATGGAAAAAAACGCACAGGTATGTATTACTATCAAACTATTTTATATATATATATATATTTATTTAAATAAAGTTAGTAATGATGTAATGCAACACTTCTCGTTGTCTTGCTTGTTGGTAGGTCATCAGTTTCCACTTTGCTATTGAAACACCTATTGGACATGTAAGCTATTCTGTTTAGTACATTATGGTTGCATGTAAGTGATTCATTTGCTTACTATTTGAGCTGAATGCATGACTTGTTCCATTTATCATGAAGTCTCAAATGTTCTTCTGTGTTCCAAATAATTAACTATAAAGATTCACAGAAATTGCAAGAGTCTAATGATAAATCTTTTCTTTTTTTTCCTGTAACAGATACAGTCCAATTCTGATGAAACAACATTATCAAAATCAATATCTCTCCCTCGCAGTGCTTACTGGCATCACATAACAAGGCAGAACAGTGTAGGAGAAATCTACAGTTTACAAGGTGAGTAGAGTTTATTAAAAGGTTTTTTTGTTTGTTTAGTTTTTTTCTGAATCCACAGAGGTTAAGCTTATACACCGTACAATGACAAACTGTGAACCTTCCAAAGTCTATGCACTCTTCTTATTAAATAACATTTTTTGTAGATATCTCTGATCTAAGGGCAGTATATGTTTAGTCACGGCTTGATAGCTAAATCACTTGCATCCCTTGTTGTATCTAGCTTAGAAAAAAAACAAGAAACACTACAATAAAGAAATGTGAAAACATCCAGCTTGACAAACAAACAAGAGGTTGTGAGCCAGTGCTTTAGTTTAGATAGGAGGCCCCATCAGTCATTTGTATATACATTGAGGGGAAAAAAGTATTTGATCCCCTGCTGATTTTGTACGTTTGCCCACTGACAAAGAAATGATCAGTCTATAATTTTAATGGTAGGTGTATTTTAACAGTGAGAGACAGAATAACAACAACAAAAATCCAAAAAAACGCATTTCAAAAAAGTTATACATTGATTTGCATGTTAATGAGGGAAATAAGTATTTGACCCCTTCGACTTAGTACTTGGTGGCAAAGCCCTTGTTGGCAATCACAGAGGTCAGATGTTTCTTGTAGTTGGCCACCAGGTTTGCACACATCTCAGGAGGGATTTTGTCCCACTCCTCTTTGCAGATCCTCTCCAAGTCATTAAGGTTTCGAGGCTGACGTTTGGCAACTCGAACCTTCAGCTCCCTCCACAGATTTTCTATGGGATTAAGGTCTGGAGACTGGCTAGGTCACTCCAGGACCTTAATGTGCTTCTTCTTGAGCCACTCCTTTGTTGCCTTGGCTGTGTGTTTTGGGTCATTGTCATGCTGGAATACCCATCCACGACCCATTTTCAATGCCCTGGCTGAGGGAAGGAGGTTCTCACCCAAGATTTGACGGTACATGGCCCCGTCCATCGTCCCTTTGATGCGATGCAGTTGTCCTGTCCCCTTAGCAGAAAAACACCCCCAAAGCATAATGTTTCCATCTCCATGTTTGACGGTGGGGAAGGTGTTCTTGGGGTCATTCCTCCTCCTCCAAACACGGCGAGTTGAGTTGATGCCAAAGAGCTCGATTTTGGTCTCATCTGACCACAACACTTTTACCCAGTTCTCCTCTGAATCATTCAGATGTTCATTGGCAAACTTCAGACAGGCCTGTACATGTTCTTTCTTGAGCAGGGGGACCTTGTGGGCGCTGCAGGATTTCAGTCCTTCATGGCGTAGTGTGTTACCAATTGTTTTCTTGGTGACTATGGTCCCAGCTGCCTTGAGATCATTAACAAGATCCTCCCGTGTAGTTCTGGGCTGATTCCTCACCGTTCTCATGATCATTGAAACTCCACGAGGTGAGATCTTGCATGGAGCCCCAGACCGAGGGAGACTGACAGTTATTTTGTGTTTCTTCCATTTGCGAATAATCGCACCAACTGTTGTCACCTTCTCACCAAGCTGCTTGGCTATGGTCTTGTAGCCCAATCCAGCCTTGTGTAGGTCTACAATCTTGTCCCTGACATCCTTGGACAGCTCTTTGGTCTTGGCCATGGTGGAGAGTTTGGAATCTGATTGATTGATTGCTTCTATGGACAGGTGTCTTTTATATAGGTAACAAACTGAGATTAGGAGCACTCCCTTTAAGAGAGTGCTCCTAATCTCAGCTCGTTACCTGTATAAAAGACACCTGGGAGCCAGAAATCTTGCTGATTGATAGAGGATCAAATACTTATTTCCCTCATTAACATGAAAATCAATTTATAACTTTTTTGAAATGCGTTTTTCTGGATTTTTTTGTTGTTATTCTGTCTCTCACTGTTAAAATACACCTACCATTAAAATTATAGACTGATCATTTCTTTGTCAGTGGGCAAACGTACAAAATCAGCAAGGGATCAAATACTTTTTTCCCCTCACTGTATATGAAAAACAGTATTTTGTTCATTTCTCTTCTTTAAGCAGGAGTTATCTAGGAGTAAGGTGACCTTCAGGGCCACCTGTTCTGCATGCTGGCTTATATTTAAATTTGCAGTAAATTTGGGGTGTGCTATTATGGTTTCGGCTTTTCATGATAGGGACTGGGTAGTATAGCTATGTATCATTCAATAAAGAAGCTTCAAATCATTAATTTGTACAAATAATACAAAGGAGATTACACCTTACACAATTATCACTGAAACTTCCAAAATGATAAAGTATCATGATTATGCAAATAAAGTAATACTACACATTGATGTACTGTACATACTTATATATCATCAGTGCTGTTTTTATGTATTTTTGTAATTTATTTTATTTAATCTGGTGCCTTTTTTTCTAACATAATGTTATGCATGTCCAGAGAGCCTTGTGCTGTAGCTACTGGAGAAATAGTTTGCCAAGGCAACCATTTATCACTAGGGAAGAGCAAGACTCCCTACAGTTTGTATCATAGTAAGGTTTATTTTTACTTCACTCCAGTTAAAATAATAATAATATTTGGCAGGCAGAACCAAGAACACACTCAGATCATTCAGAGACATATATGGAGTGACTCATGGTGTTTATGTGTGTTAAGCAAGAGTTGACTTTGTCTTCTGTTTACACCTATAGTGTCTAATGTTTGTTGGTAGAATCCAGTGTCAACAGAGACTTTCAGCTGTTGTTTGTTTGTTTGTGTTCCTGTTTTTTAGTGTGTTTTTCTAGAATATTATATTATATTATATTTTATTATATTAAGAGTGATGTCATCCAGGATAGACATTACTTTTTGGAAAGCTGTTATGAGTTACCTCCCACCCTTATGAAATAAAATGAATAAGGATTGATTTTGTTGGGTTCTGTGTAGAGTTCACCGTGAGCAATATAAACAGCCATACAAATACAGCCATGGGGAAAAATATCATCAGTAATTAAGAGTTTACCCCACAGGTAGACAACATCTACACTTCATGAATAGCACAGTCCAGACTTTGATCTGAAATTCACAAATGTTCTCTTACTTTTTTGGCAGTTTATATCCATGTTGCTTATTAATACCAAATGAAAATAAACAAAATAATAAAAACAATGTAATTATTTATTAACATTGAATGACATTTGTTTTTGTTATCTTCCTTCTTTTAATGGCATGTACACAATTATGCTTGGGGGCATACTCAGGGACGTTTTTAGACTTCAAGTTTTAGGGGGGCTTCGAAATGGTGTCCACAGCCGGGGGTGGGGGGTTGTGCTGATGGTGTTTTTTCCGATGTCAGAGCGGGCGGGGGGGGCGGTTGCTGACAGTGTTTTGCCAAGTTACTTCTTCATTCTTGGATTCTTTTGTTGTACTAGTTTTAGGGGGTCTGACAGAAAAAACAGGGGGGCTGAAGCCCCCTAAATAGGGTCTAGCTACACCCCTGGGCATATTGCTAATAAATACTGCAGCCCCGTTGATGTTTTTTTATGGAAACGATCCTACGTAGTATGTCTTTTTCACATGAATTTATACATGTTCTATCCTATTTGGGAAGGAAGAGGATGCTCTGATTAAAGGCCGATTAATTTGTCCCCAAAATAAAACATTTTGATATGTATCACTAAACCTTGCTTAAATTAAATAATTATAAATAAATTAAACTTTGAAATACAATTGATAATTCTAATTGTAAACCATTAAAGCGTTTCATATGTTAATTGTCTTAGTCATCTGCCTTTCTATAAGAAGAAAGGGAAACAAATGGCCAGCACTAGTTGGATCATTTGTTTAGATATGTCATTTTCCGGATTGCCTATCCAAACGTATTCTGAACAAAATTAAGTATATATATATATACACTCACCTAAAGGATTATTAGGAACACCATACTAATACTGTGTTTGACCCCCTTTCGCCTTCAGAACTGCCTTAATTCTACGTGGCATTGATTCAACAAGGTGCTGAAAGCATTCTTTAGAAATGTTGGCCCATATTGATAGGATAGCATCTTGCAGTTGATGGAGATTTGTGGGATGCACATCCAGGGCACGAAGCTCCCGTTCCACCACATCCCAAAGATGCTCTATTGGGTTGAGATCTGGTAACTGTGGGGGCCAGTTTAGTACAGTGAACTCATTGTCATGTTCAAGAAACCAATTTGAAATGATTCGACCTTTGTGACATGGTGCATTATCCTGCTGGACGTAGCCATCAGAGGATGGGTACATGGTGGTCATAAAGGGATGGACATGGTCAGAAACAATGCTCAGGTAGGCCGTGGCATTTAAACGATGCCCAATTGGCACTAAGGGGCCTAAAGTGTGCCAAGAAGACATCCCGCACACCATTACACCACCACCACCAGCCTGCACAGTGGTAAGGCATGATGGATCCATGTTCTCATTCTGTTTACGCCAAATTCTGACTCTACCATCAGAATGTCTCAACAGAAATCGAGACTCATCAGACCAGGCAACATTTTTCCAGTCTTCAACTGTCCAATTTTGGTGAGCTTGTGCAAATTGTAGCCTCTTTTTCCTATTTGTAGTGGAGATGAGTGGTACCCGGTGGGGTCTTCTGCTGTTGTAGCCCATCCGCCTCAAGGCTGTACGTGTTGTGGCTTCACAAATGCTTTGCTGCATACCTCGGTTGTAACGAGTGGTTATTTCAGTCAAAGTTGCTCTTCTATCAGCTTGAATCAGTCGGCCCATTCTCCTCTAGCATCAACAAGGCATTTTCGCCCACAGGACTGCTGCATACTGGATGTTTTTCCCTTTTCACACCATTCTTTGTAAACCCTAGAAATGGTTGTGCGTGAAAATCCCAGTAACTGAGCAGATTGTGAAATACTCAGACCGGCCCGTCTGGCACCAACAACCATGCCACGCTCAAAATTGCTTAAATCACCTTTCTTTCCCATTCAGACATTCAGTTTGGAGTTCAGGAGATTGTCTTGACCAGGACCACACCCCTAAATGCATTGAAGCAACTGCCATGTGATTGGTTGGTTAGATAATTGCATTAATGAGAGATTGAACAGGTGTTCCTAATAATCCTGTATAGATACACTGCAAGATATACAACTGAAGCCTGGTTTATGCTTTTTTCTGCCATGCTTTTTTATTACTCTCTGGGGTTGCACACAGTAAGCAACTATAAATCATAAGTTTATTCCAGAGGAAATGTGCTTCATAGAACAATACTGTAAAATACTGTCCAATTGTAAGTGCTGGGGAACATTAGATTGCCAATATAAACAGTTTTGTGTGTATAGGAGACCCCTTAAACAATGTTACGTTAATCTGGGTATATTTTTATTCTTATATATATATATATATATATACCGATCAGCCATAACATTATGACGACTGACAGGTGAAGTGAATAACACTGATAATCTCGTTATCATGGCACCTGTCAGTGGGTGGGATATATTAGGCAGCAAGTGAACATTTTGTCCTCAAAGTTGATGTGTTAGAAACAGGAAAAATGGGCAATCGTAAGGATCTGAGCGACTTTGACAAGGGCCAAATTGTGATGGCTAGATGACTGGGTCAGAGCATCTCCAAAACTGCAGCTCTTGTGGGGTGTTCCCAGTCTGCAGTGGTCAGGACCTATCAAAAGTGGTCCAAGGAAGGAAAAGCGGTGAAATGGCGGCAGGGTCATGGGCGGCCAAGGCTCATTGATGCATGTGGGGAGCGAAGGCTGGCCTGTGTGGTTCGATCCAACAGACGAGCTACTGTAGCTCAAATTTCTGAAAAAGTGAATGCTGGTACTGATAGAAAGGTGTCAGAACACACAGTGCATCTCAGTTTGTTGCGTATGGGGCTGCGTAGCCGCAGACCAGTCAGGGTGCCCATGCTGACCCCTGTCCACTGCCGAAAGCACCTACAATGGGCACGTGAGCATCAGAACTGGACCACGGAGCAATGGAAGAAGGTGGCCTGGTCTGATGAATCACGAATTCAAGGTGTTGACTTGGCCTCCAAATTCCCCAGATCTCAATCCAATCGAGCATCTGTGGGATGTGCTGGACAAACAAGTCCAATCCATGGAGGCCCCACCTCGCAACTTACAGGACTTAAAGGATCTGCTGCTAACGTCTTGGTGCCAGATACCTCAGCACACCTTCAGAGGTCTAGTGGAGTCCATGCCTAGACAGGTCAGGGCTGTTTTGGTGGCAAAAGGGGGACCTACTCAATATTAGGCAGGTGGTCATAATGTTATGGCTGATCGGTGTATATATGTATAATCAAGGCAGCTACAAGTTACTATAACATTTCGGAATTAAGCAGGGCCATGGTGCTTTGGATAAATCAGAAAACATTTAGAAAATGGAGTGTAAATGTTAATCTAGACCATTTATAAAATAGTCTAATTAATTCTTACCTCTACAGCCCCATTAATGTTAGGTGAATAGTCACGTTAATTGAATAGGAATGTTCAGGAAATTGGTCTGTATTATTGTTAATTACGATTATTACAATTTTCATTTAATTTAAAAACTATATATCATTACCATTACCATATCAAGTGCTATGTTCTACAAACTCAAGTCTTACCTAAACTCCATTGTATGTTCATTTAAGGTCATGAGTGAAGCATGAGTGAAAGGATTAATTATGGAATTAAAATAGCATTATCTTATTGTACAGTTTTTCAGTCTACATAATGTATTAACTTTAAAAAACACCTAAAGTTACTATGCTACAGGCATTAAAATCTACAAAGCAGATCTGGCCTATTTCAGAATTCAGAATGACAAAATATGGGAAATAAATTAAATTAGTTAAGGTCCTATAGGATTTAATACAGTGGGTGGTTTTCTAAGCTTTAACTAAATCATTCAAGGCACTTTATATAACATGCTAAACTAATGCCATTGCAATGATTTTGTAGACAAGCTTGTGATTAAAATAAAATAAATTATTTCTACTTAGAACAAGACTGATATGTGAAAAGACGTCATTTAATACAGCAACAGTTTTTGTCAAATTTAAAATGAAAGGAGCAAGTTTAGTTTGTGAATTTGCACACACACTAACACTTCTCTATATAAATGCTTCGTAATGCATTGGGTTATATCTGTTTCTCTCAAATTCCTTTGGGCATCTTCTCTGTACCTCTACAGTCCAGTACAAATTAAAGTATGTAAAAAAACATCACAGCTCATTCATCATTTTGGCATTTCCATTGTTGGTTTCACAGTTGCAGGGACCTAATGTAGAAAGCATTCGTCCATCTAATCTAGTTGCCCAAGAAATGCAAATGCAGCAGAATGTTTTATCTGTGAAATAAATCAGACATATTAACATGGTTTTAGTCATTGTGTGTCTAGCAGCTTAGGGAGATCATCAACAGCGATTTGAGTTTCTGACTAACTGCGGTTAACAACTATTTTTCATCAAGAGGTTTTTAACCTATTACATTTACTGTGTACAAAGTGTAGAACAGTGTTAATTATAATTAGTCACAATTATTTGAAATGTAATTGTAATTTAACCTGTTGTTGTTGTTGCATAAATTGTAGTTGCATTTATACCATATAATACAGAAAACAGTACATTCAGATCTTAAAATACTTTTACTGTGAACAGACACAATTGGTCAGAATATAGTCCATTCAATACAGACTGCAGTTTTAAACTTGGAGGACTTACTTGATAACCTGATAGGGCTATTAATAATTCAAAGGGACTTTACTGAGATATAAATGTTGTATAAGACATTTGCATTTGCATCATAATAGAGCATTAGTACTGTTTGTTTCTTAAGATGTTTGACCTTTCTGGCTGCCAGTGTTTAACATTAACAATTTATCATTGATGGATCAGTAAATCAGCATTGTGGATTAAGAATTGTTAAGAATGTTAAGGAAAAAAAAAAACACATAGCAGCAGGCATTCAAACATTACTGTCAACCTAATGGTCCCTGTTTTGTGTCTCGTCATTAAAACAGATACCTTTAAAGGCAATTAACAATGTGAAAGTGAACATTTTGACAATTATGTAGGTTATAATTTACAGTCATATTCAGCATTTCACGAAGTTCAATCAATATATTAATAAATTACCTTACAACAAATGTTAAAATGTGTATTGTGATGTATGTTGCTTAGTTGTTTGTATCTGCGTATTTGGTATTTATACAGTATTATTCTGAATCATGGTTCTACAATCCCTTAAAAGATACAATTGATAAGTAGAAGTTTATTAAACTTAAATCGTTTAAATTGCTTAAAATTTTTTAAATGAAGGAAGTGAATATTTTAAGAACATAAGAAAGTTTACAAACGAGAGGAGGCCATTCGACCCATTGTGCTCGTTTGGTGTCCATTAATAACTAAGTGATCCAAGGATCCTCTCCAGTCTAATTTTGAATGTTCCAAAATTTTCATCTTCAACCACATCGCTGGGGAGTTTGTTCCAGATTGTGACGCCTCTCTGTGTGAAGAAGTGTCTCCTGTTTTCTGTCTTGAATGCCTTGAAGCCCAATTTCCATTCTCAGCTACAGAGCTGTATACTGCCAATACCATGCATTGAGCTCATAACACAATCACCTGAGGGTCAGTAGGTAATCAGTCAGAGAGTCCAGTCACTGTAGGAAATAGTCAGGTCAGAAGCAGGTAAGAACAAACAAAGCAGAAAGAAAATGGGAAGGAAACCCAAGTGGGGTAATTAACCTACATTAAGACCAAATAAACTGGAAAATAAAGTAAAGGGAGTTCAGCACCCACCTGCATAATGAGGTGTTAGAGCCCAGGGACTCCCCCCCACCTCACCTTTCACTAAAGAAATAAACATAATTAATATAACAAAAAACTCAGCACCATCCCAAAATACCTAACAGGAAACCATAAAAAACATAACAAAATAAAATTAAGTAAGGGAAGAGAAAGATAGATGAGGAGTGGGGGAGAACAACAACAGGGAAGGGCTGCCACATGCAGGTTTTATAGCCAGGCCATCACACACCTGTAAGTAGGTGAGGGTGTTGTCCCAGTTAGCAGATGAACTCCCTGGTGAAACTATTCTAACACATCCACAGCTGTGTAACAATATGAATACCATACATTTTGGGAAATACGTTTCTAAAATTGCCAGATGATTTATTACTGCAAGACAGCACCTGTAATGTCCCTTTGACTGAGTTGAATTAATTCACAATTTATTTATGGTCTGTTGGAATTTCCAATATTAGTTGAATATCTGCTACTTTTAACAAACAGTATAGGCCTGCCTTTATAAATATATTAATTAATTTCCAAACCGTTTTTTCTTTTTCTTAAGCAATCTCTTCTAAATAATGTGTACCGTATACCTGGAAGTAGATATATGTAAATCTATGTCTCTTGGGCTAAAAGATGGTGACTTTTGATAAAACTGTCTCACAGTATCTGATTTTCAAGATTAATTTGCTATTTGTGTATTGGCTGAGTCATGTTCTATTTTCAACTTAATATCTACAAACCTTGAAATGTAATTAAGGTACCCATTGCTTCATTACAGGTTCCAGCAATGTTTAGTTCAGTTTAGTTAGGTTTACTGGTATAACAGTATGTTAGGTGAGCAAATGTGTTGCAGAGTGCTTGTTTAATCTTCAATTTGTTAAAGATTTGATAGACTTGAGTGTCCAGACTTGACTGTCAGAAAGTGGTTGGACAAAATTCCATCAATTACCTGAGCACTGAGAGATCTTTACCAGTAGTTCCACAGTAATTACTGCATTAGACCGATCTCAAACACTTCTGTCTGCAGTTGGATGGCAGTTTTCCAATGTCAGGACACTGAAAGACAAATTAGCTAACATTTGCTGTGGTTGATTTAGAATGGAAGGCCTCAAATTATACTTTGACTGCTGCAGTAGTACATGAAGTACACTACTTCGTGTTGTACATGTCTTGACGTATCTGACATATCACAGTATAAAATTTAAAGTAACTGTGGCCTTCATCTATTATTAAATAATTTTCATATTTGATTAATATCTTATGTCTAATTGTAGCCAGATGTTTGCAAACATGAGCACTAAAATATAGTATAAAGTTGTTTTATTTTTTTGTTTTCTTCTTACTAATGAGATCCTTGGGGCAAAATTCACAAATCTATAGCCATTAGTTAATGTGTTCTTCATTAAAGTTTGCATTGCAGAAAATATTAAAAACATACAAACAAACAAGCAAACAAATACATCAATAAATTAATGCATTTCCCTTTTGATGCCTAAAATTAACAAATATGCAAGATGTGCAGGATTGAGATAAATCTTTAATTCTGTTTTTAATACAATAATTTGGTTTTCTTTTTATTGTAGGTACACCATTGAAGAGAATAATGTATACAGCATATATATTGAAATCTAAGACAGATGAGTTTTTCCATTCAGCCATTAATCAAGAATGGTTTTAATGCTTTGTTCATTTCAAAGAATATGAAAATTCTCTCTGAAATGTTTTACTTAAAAAAGCCAAGGACAGATGTTATATCTATTGTTCCTGTTATCACACCAGTGAATACTTACTACTTATTTGGGTTGACCACTGTTAAAAAGGCTTAATGTCAAGCTGTCTGAAGTAATTAACGTTAATTAACATAACATACATATTTATGGGGAAAAAATTGAAAAATGCATGGATGTCTCATCAGCTTGACTGACATGCAACAAACCATGTAATATATAATTTAAATGTGATGACTGCAACTGGAATAAGCCCTGAAGCTTTGCTGAATTTGAATTTGACCTAATTGGAGAGCAGCACTGACCTGATCAGCACTTTTGGAAACTATATATGGAATTTCCAGAACATTTCCATCCATCTGCTCACATTACTAAATACATTTCAGGAATCAATGGAGAAATATTTTAGCAGGCCAGAAACAGCACTTTTACAACAGAAAATGTAAATAAAAAATAAGAATAATTGTTGGTGAAAGGTTGGCGCAATACTATGACAATTGTATTGTGATGTTTTCCCTGATGCATGGCTGAGAATTAGCAGAAGATGTAGATTTTATAAAAAAAACACAAATGTATTATATCAGTGCAGATATTTTCAACCCTGTACCCCGAGGACCCCTGTGTGTTTTTGTTTCACCTGAACACTTAATTACTTGGGACTACTGAACCCTCAATAAGATCTATTCACATGTTGTTTCTAAAAACACCTTGCGGCGTTTCCAAAAAGGACATATTTATTATATCATTGTTCCTAACTCAATAAGTAACTGCTATACAGACACAGTAGGACTTCTGAATCAAACAATCCCATAATACATATGTTTTGCTTGAGTCCAACTGTTTACATTTCAGATGTAATTAAAAAAAAATATATATATATATATATATATATATATATATATATAATATTTCTGAAACCCAGCCCTTGCAAGATTAGTGCTAATTTTGCAACCCCATCCCAAATTGAAAAATTAAAAAAAGGTCAAATCACAAAAATAAAGGTTCAGTGAAAGGGTTCATTAAGACTAATTAGCTGATGGTCCAGTTGGAATGAAAGTCAAAATAAACAGCAGCCCTCAAAGACCAGGGCCAATAACAGGAAGGCAAATGAAAGTGCAAGAATGAACACATTCTAATTGCATCCCAGCCCATAACTTGATTAGTGAATCAAAAAATATACATAGCATATTGCAGAAGAAACAAGGCTTCAGGTCAGGTTTGGGTTAGAAGCAGTCAATATGCTTTATTCAGCAATGCTGGAGAGAAAGGCAGGTTTCTAATTTCTTAAAAGCAAGTAAACAAGACAGAACAAAAAGGATGTGGTTTTAGCACCTTAAATTATTGTCAATTTTTTAGAAGCTTAGCTTGCTCATTGTGTGGTTTTAACACTAATGTTTATTTTTAACGGTCATATAGAAACTGTCTGACCATCACTTCAGCAACAAGTCTGAGGGTTAATATCTGTTTAAACAATATTAACACAAAAATACTAACTATGAGGAGTTTAGCAAACATGTCCAATTTATATAATCCTATACCTATGTTTGATATATTTGTAATGAAGTAACTGTGCTTCATACAAGAATAATAGATCTAAAATCATGTTTGTCTTGTGTTATTAGACAGCGTTTTGTTAAGATTTGCATAATATATAATGCTAGTTGTTGTGCAGAGATATATTTTAGTGCCGAAGGTATAAGAAAGACAGGTAATTGAAGAAGGGGCAGGACACAGGCACAAAGAGTGCGATTACCAACGTTACACAGGAGACCAGCAGTGGTGCATCGTACAGAGTACAATGATGACATCATTCCACCTGCTAAGGTTACCAGTGGTATTGGTTAATCATTAGGAGGTCAAATGCATGGGAAGGCGTGGAGGAGGTGCTGCATTAATGTGGTTGTGCTTTCCACAATGCAACAGCTGCCTTGCTAGATAGGTTGACACGACCTTCCCTTATAATGAAAAGGTAATGAAAAATCACTGTCTGTCTCTCCCCATGTGGCAGCCAAAGAACAAGTCTGTTACAGTGAGTGCTACACAGGGAAGCAGAAATCTAAAGGTTTTGCATGGCAGGAGTGACATTAATTATTATGGAAAGCAGTCCATTATTGGATTTTTTAAAGATTTTTTTTTAGATATCCTTATAACATATATTTATATATTGATATGTCCTTTTAAAATCTTTGCACTTCAGTAAAAATAGATGACATACCTTGTTTTTTTGTGGGGGAGACAGCACTACCCAGCAGTCTAATGGGACATAAGTCATAGCACATCCTTGCTCCACATGTCCTGGTGAATGCTATGTTCTCCACAAATGGTATGCTCTCCAGGAAAGGCATTTGTAACAGTTTGTGGTATGGCATTTCTCCCATTGTCCATATAAAGTGGAGATACAAATACATTGCAATAAGCATCTGTATTCCGCTTCAGTTCTGAACAGGTAAACTTGTGTCTTTTAGGAAATGTATGTTGTTTGAAAACCTTTCCTGTCCAATGTCCAGATAACAGATTAAATTTGGAGAAATCTTTAATCTCTCAAGGAATGTCCGAATAGGAGAGAAGCAAGGGCTTCAGCTTAATGTCTCCTGATGCAGTGCCGCCCAGCAGTGGGGTGAACCGGTCTTTGACAGCCTTAAATCTGGAACCTTACCTTTCTTCAGTTTTCAGAACATCCCTGTCTTGTCCAAAGTAAACACAAAATTCAGATGGTAGCCCCCTGCCTCAACCATGGCCTTCAGCACTGCAGGAAACTGCTGCGGCCTTGATGTCAGCACCGTCAACTTCCCCTGGGATGCAAACACAGTGAATTGTGCTGTGAAGTTTGTCTCTTGAACTTTTTGAACTACCCATGGGAACCACAAACATTGCTGCCTACTCTTTGTCCTCCTGAGCCTTCAAATGATCAAATAGCCTCAGTGCTTTCTGCATTATCCATGTCTGGCTAAGTAGCATGTGGCAGTGTGTCATATCCACCCAAACACTAAACTTTTTCTCCATTGACGTGTGTATGTAAGCATAGTAGCAGTAATGTCAGAAGATTGCTGCACCAGAAACTCACTTCATGTTCTTGGTTTAAAATGGTATTTATGGTCGATTGCACTAGGCTTAATCAACGAGCCACCTCACTTTTTGAGCTCTCTCACCTCTACCCTCCTTATAATCGGTATTTTTATTATCAAAAAGATTGAATTACACTGTACTTTACACCCTATAAGGTCATTAGTATTAGAAGAAAGAAGTAAACAGATAATTAATATGAAATAAAAATGGAAACGCCCTTATAAGGGGGAGGGTTAGACTATAGTGCAGGGCTGTTGATGAATTGTTGGGCGATTCAGCAATGGCTAGTAACAGCCCCAGCCCTCTCCCCTCCCCTCTGCATGTCCCTGTTTTCCATCCAAATTCTACCATCGATGCCCTATTGTGTCTTTCAAGAGTATATCAATAATACTGTAATAATGCCAGTTGAATATTCTGCACCGATTGACACATCAGGCATTGTTTCCGTGACAACAACAAGTTGCGTTGTCCATGTGTGCAAGGACAGTGGCCGGGTTTTTAGGTTGGAACAGCCTCGCGTTTTGCTTGGGCCGTATCTGTCAGAGATATATGACGTTACACTCTGTTTATATTCAGAGAACGAGCGATGCATGCAGACACGTGCAGCTATTACAATATTGCTGGCCTATATCAATAACATTACATTAATACATACATAATATAATCGGGTGAGGTGAAATAGATTCATACATAGTTATATAGATATATAGACATGTATGGTTACATCGAGATAGTGAGAGAGAGAGAACCTCTACTACTGTGTAAAGGGTTATTCTGAAAGCGGGGGAGCACTACTTAGTTAAAGTTATTGATGAATGTAATTATTGGCTGATTTTAAGGTTTTAATTATGCATTAGTGTAATTTTTGGTATTTTAAAAATAACTTTCTGAGGTGTTCTATCTTTGTGAAATGGCCCGAAATATGGGCTACCATTAAAATTACTACATAGCCTATATACATATACAGTACTGTCAGGTGTGAAAAAATACTGTAAAGTAAGAATGCTTTTCAAAAATGTTAATAGATTATATTCATCAATTAACTAAATGCAAATTGAGTGAACAGAAGAAACATCTACATCAAATCCTTATTTGGTGTGACCACCCTTTGCCTTCAAACAACATCAATTATTCTAGGTACACTTGCACAAAGTCAGGGATTTTGAAGGCATATAGTCAGGTGTATGATTAAACAATTATACCAAACAGGTGCTAATGATCATCAATTCAATATGTAGGTTGAAACACAATCATTAACTGAAACAGAAACAGCTGTGTAGGAGGAATAAAACTGGGTGAGGAACAGCAAACTCAGCTAGTTGAGGTTGCTGAAGACAGTTTACCGTCAAAAGTCATACACCATGGCAAGACTGAGCACAGCAACAAGACACAAGCTAGTTATACTGCATCAGCAAGGTCTCTCCCAGGCAGAAATGTCAAGGCAGACAGGGGTTTCCAGATGTGCTGTCCAAGCTCTTTTAAAGGAGCACAAAGAAACAGGCAACGTTGAGGACTGTAGACTCAGTGGTCAGCCAAGGAAACTTACTGCAGCAGATGAGACGCATCATGCTTACTTCCCTTCGCAATCGGAAGATGTCCAGCAGTGCCATCAGCTCAGAATTGGCAGAAAACAGTGGGACCCTGGTACACCCATCTACTGTCCGGAGAAGTCTGGTCAGAAGTGGCTTCACGGAAGACTTGCAGCCAAAAAGGCATACCTCCGATGTGGCAACAAGGCCAAGTGACTCAACTATGCACGAAAACACAGGAACTGGGGAGAAGAAAAATGGCAGCAGGTGCTCTGGACTGATGAGTCAAAATTTGAAATATCTGGCTGTAATAGAAGGCAGTTTGATCGCCGAAGGGCTGGGGAGCGGTACATGAATAAGGCTAAAGCAAGTGAATAGCGGCTTTTGTGGGCATGGTGGCGGTGGGCTAATGCCATGCCGTGTGCGGCACCTGGAAGCAAGTGTAGCCTATTGCAGCTTCTGGAGGTGGCACCTAGTTTCCATACAGAGCGCAATACAGGCTACATGAACCTGTCCTCATTCTATTACGTTGTCTTAAATACCCTACATTCAGAAATAAATACACAAATGGATAAATAAAGGCTTCTTCAATATATCACGTTTAAAATGTAGCCTATCAATTTGCGTCTCCATGGAATCAAATGAAAGGCGACAAATGCAGCGCTGTTTACGGAACTGAGAGAATAAAGCTAAAGCAAGTGAATAGCGGCTTCTGGAGGCACGGAGCCCGTGGGCTAAAGCATGGCATTTGCGCACCTGGAAGCTGCGAGATGTAAGGCTGAAGCAAGTGAATGCCAGCTTCTGGGGGCCAGGGCCTGCGGTAGTTGTTCCATAGACTACAATGGAGGGCTATATCATGAAGGCTCAATGCATATGCCTTTGTTTCCGGGAGCTACAGGGGTGGCCCGCACTCGCCCCAATGCATAAAATGTTCTTCCACCACGTGCTTCAATGCATGTAGAATCTCGAGGATCGGTTGACACTAGACCAAATTGGAACTTTTTGGTCTAAATACTAAGTATTACATTTGGTGCAGACCCAACACAGCACATCTCCCAGTCAGGACCATCTCTACAGTCAAGCCTGGTGGTGCAGCATCATGCTATGGGGATGCTTCTTAGGATTGAAGGAAAATTGGATGGAGCAAAGTGCAGACAAATACTAGAGAAAAACTGATCAGTCTGTTAAAGACTTAAAACTGAGGTGAACATTCACCTTCCAACAGGACAATGATCCAAAGCACAAGGCCAAAGCTACACTGGACTGGCTTAAGAATAAGAAAGTGGATGTGCTTGAATGGCCCAATCAAAGTCCTGACTTGAATCCTATTGAGAATCTGTGGAAAGACTTGAAAACTACTGTCCATAAGTGATCCCCAAGCAACTTAAGAGAGCTTGAGCAAATCTGCCAAGATGAGGTGGGGTGCAAAGGTTGATAGAGGCTTTTCTCAAAAGATTTGCAGTTGTAATTGCTGTCAAAGGTGCATCCACCAAATATTGAGTTGATGGGTCTTAATACTTATGCAATCAACATATTTCAGTTTTTTACCTTTATTTCTTGTTGATATTTACTGTAACTTAGAAGTATTCAATTTGAGCATTCCAGTTTACAAAAAATATTAAGTTTAGAAATGTGTAAACAGCATTTTGTAATTTCACTAAATGGGACACCATGGGAAGGGTCTGAATACGTTTGCAATATATAATTACACACTTTAGAGAGAATTGGTACTTTTTCATTTTGATTGACAGTAAAACAACTGACTTTAGAAACGGTAATGAGTTTAAAACCTAAAGCAAATAAAAACAAAACAAAAATTAACATAGGCCGCTTTTGAGTTAGCTGCTTTTCAATTTGTGAGAAAATGTGTGGACATACTGCTGGGAGTCTGGCTCGCACTCCATTTTCCCATATCCTGTTCAAAACGGTGCCAGCTCTGATCATCAAGCACCCGGGAAGGGTTCCTTGTACTCAAAGCTGCAGCTTGACAGCAATTTCCAAGGTGATTTGAACATGTTTTTTGTTCAGGGGTCTTGGCACAAGGTCCGCCTCTTCTGGGATAATCCCGTAGCTTCTGTTGGCAAAAAGTTAACACAGTAAAGCAAAGTAGTACACGCTAACAGTTAAAACATGAAAAGACATGAAAAGAAGTTGAAAGGACTATCATCATGTTATGGGAGGCTCATCACAAGCAGAAATAAATGTTTCATTAGTATATCATGTGACAGTAGCCTGGGTTTGGTTTTATTCTTGTTAATTTTATTCTTATTCTATATTAAATAATAAAAAAATAAAAATCCTCAATCTATAAGAATGTTATGGTTTATGTTGTGTTGAATACCAAGATATATGCAGTTTTATAAGGAAAATTATCAGTTTTTTCAATGTTCATGTAGAAACTAAAATTGTATTATATTAATGAGAGAGATCAGCTGATGGACTAAATTGGCATCTTAGTCTAACTTCTCCTCTCTATACATACATTAGAAGCCCTTATCTCATCCATAATTAATTATTCCAGTCACTTAAAAATATAGCCTTGGTATCTATTTTCTGTTTCTGCTAGGTATTTTTAATCAGCTTGATTAAGCAGGCACCAAATTGGAGAACATTATTTCTAATGAATGAAAACAAAAATCTAAACCACTAAAAACATAGGCGGTGGCACTTGAAATTAAGATTGATGTTGACTTGAAAAGTCAATGCAGTATCTAATCAATTATTGATTTTTCCATATGTGAAAAGCATACTCAAACCAAGCAAACAAAATTTATTTTAAGACATTTATTTAAGACAAATGAATTGAATAAATGATGTAACAAGTGAAACTTGTTACATTTTCTTAACAAAATTATTTCAGTGTCTTCTCCTATCCACTTTACTGTAACCATGCTCATGGAGGACATATTTACATAGGAAAATCATGAAGAATCTTGATCCTCAGTACCGTTAGAGCAATATATACACAATTGCCCTGGCCTTAAGTGTGTATTTCCTGAAGGCCCCTTAGCCTTATGCATGTGCTTGGTTTTATTATTTTTTAAATTTCTTTTTAGTATTCATCTACTGTTTGCAAATGCAACTTTGTATTGCCTTTTTCTTATTCACGCAGTAATGGATGCATGGGAAGCAAAGTATATTACTGAAATCTGTAATAATAATTTTTCTTTTCCTTATTTGTAGGAAGCAGCTTGAGTATATTAGTTCCACGAGCACAAACCTTCCCCAGCTATATATCACAACAAAGTGCTGCTGAGCAAATGCATCAACAGAGTGAACACGAAGAACAGACGTTGTCGCCCTCAAGTGGTTATGGATCAAGTTACAGCCCTGGACCTGTCCAATGACATTCACTGAATGGCTGATTTTTATATTTTATTTTTCTTCAAGCTAAGACCGGACATTCCAATAGCTCATAGCAATTGTAGACCAAGCATATTAAAACAAATATATAATAAAATAAAATAAAAACGTATAGCTTGTAGAGTAAAAGAGACACTTACCAATACATTGAAGAGTGACCATGTGAAGTAAGAAAACAAACAACAAATGTTATGGTGCCACTTGCTGATGGCTGTTGTTGCTGTTTATTGAACACCAGGAGTTCCTCTGTAACTAGAACACCTGAAAAGCAGAACTGTGTTTGACCCTATCCCAAGGTATTTTCACTTTGCACTGCAGACAGACCAAATCCTTTTCAAGTCCAGAATATATTCCTAGAATGTATGAATAACATTGAACTAAAAGATGCCCTTTTATACACCATATATCATTGTAAACTTCAGGGATATAGTCCATTTATATCGATAGCATAATATTTAATTTAAGTTTAATTATAATTATAAAACAATTCTGACATTTAGAATTGAAATGATATTACTTGTCGCTATTTTTTTTTAACACACACACACACATTATATATATATATATATATATATATATATATATATATATATACACTCACCTAAAGGATTATTAGGAACACCTGTTCAATTTCTCATTAATGCAATTATCTAACCAACCAATCACATGGCAGTTGCTTCAATGCATTTAGGGGTGTGGTCCTGGTCAAGACAATCTCCTGAACTCCAAACTGAATGTCTGAATGGGAAAGAAAGGTGATTTAAGCAATTTTGAGCGTGGCATGGTTGTTGGTGCCAGACGGGCCGGTCTGAGTATTTCACAATCTGCTCAGTTACTGGGATTTTCACGCACAACCATTTCTAGGGTTTACAAAGAATGGTGTGAAAAGGGAAAAACATCCAGTATGCGGCAGTCCTGTGGGCGAAAATGCCTTGTTGATGCTAGAGGTCAGAGGAGAATGGGCCGACTGATTCAAGCTGATAGAAGAGCAACTTTGACTGAAATAACCACTCGTTACAACCGAGGTATGCAGCAAAGCATTTGTGAAGCCACA
This sequence comes from Amia ocellicauda, assembly GCF_036373705.1. NCBI lineage: Eukaryota > Metazoa > Chordata > Actinopteri > Amiiformes > Amiidae > Amia > Amia ocellicauda. The sequence continues at coordinate 22,108,431 of NC_089851.1, forward strand.
ACACGTACAGCCTTGAGGCGGATGGGCTACAACAGCAGAAGACCCCACCAGGTACCACTCATCTCCACTACAAATAGGAAAAAGAGGCTACAATTTGCACAAGCTCACCAAAATTGGACAGTTGAAGACTGGAAAAATGTTGCCTGGTCTGATGAGTCTCGATTTCTGTTGAGACATTCAGATGGTAGAGTCAGAATTTGGCGTAAACAGAATGAGAACATGGATCCATCATGCCTTGTTATCACTGTGCAGGCTGGTGGTGGTGGTGTAATGGTGTGGGGGATGTTTTCTTGGCACACTTTAAGCCCCTTAGTGCCAATTGGGCATCGTTTAAATGCCACGGCCTACCTGAGCATTGTTTCTGACCATGTCCATCCCTTTATGACCACCATGTACCCATCCTCTGATGGCTACTTCCAGCAGGATAATGCACCATGTCACAAAGGTCGAATCATTTCAAATTGGTTTCTTGAACATGACAATGAGTTCACTGTACTAAACTGGCCCCCACAGTCACCAGATCTCAACCCAGTAGAGCATCTTTGGGATGTGGTGGAACGGGAGCTTCGTGCCCTGGATGTGCATCCCACAAATCTCCATCAACTGCAAGATGCTATCCTATCAATATGGGCCAACATTTCTAAAGAATGCTTTCAGCACCTTGTTGAATCAATGCCACGTAGAATTAAGGCAGTTCTGAAGGCGAAAGGGGGTCAAACACAGTATTAGTATGGTGTTCCTAATAATCCTTTAGGTGAGTGTATATATATATAGTGTACATTTTCACTTCCCTTGGACATTTTCACATTTTGACAACCTAACATTTTGATGCATTTCAATGGGATTGATTTACACAATCTACTCCATACTTTGAAGAGGCAAGCTATTTTGTATGAAACAAGTGAATGAAAAAACAACCACCTTGTCTTGCTTAGATAAGTATTTATCCCCCTGAGTCATTACTTGGCAGAGGCACCTTTGGCAGCAATTACAGCTGTGTGTCTTTTGGGGTATGTCTTTGCCAGATGTGCACATCTGGACTGTGTAAAATTCACCCATTCTTCTTGGCAAAATTGTTCAAGCTCTGTCATATTAAATGGGGACTGTTGATGGACAGCAAACCTTCAAGTCTTACAACAGATTCTCAGTCAGATTCAAGTCATGGCTTTGGAAGGCAATTTTCAAATTTCTTGTTTTAAAGACACTCTAGTGTCGGTTTGGTTGTGTGCTTGGTATCATTGTCCTGTTCAAAGTTAAATCTCCACCCAGACTTAGGTCTTTTGCAGGCAGAAGCAGGTTTTCCTCTACCCTGGCAAGCTTCCCAGTACCTGCCAATGCATCCCTTTATCATGATGCTGCCACTACCTTGCTTCACAGTAGGGATCAATGCACTATCCAACTGTGGGACTTTACAGAGACAGGTGTATTTAAACTAGTTGTATTGCATAGAGATGGACTAGTTGCACCTGAGCTTATTTAGAAGTGTAACAGCAAAGGAGATAAATACTTATCTAATTAAGACTTTCAGGTTTTTATTTTTAATCAATTTGTCATTGCAATACCCCCACATTGAAAGTGTGGAGTAGGTTGTGGAGATCAGAAGAAGAAAACTCCCATTTAAATACATCAGGATTTCAGGTTGGTGTGTGTGTGTGTGTGTGGGGGGGGTTGTTACTTAAAAAAATCTGCACTTTGATTTAAGTCTGACAAATTATATTTTTATTTTGTGATTTTTAAAAACATCTGCAGGAAACTGACAATAGACCATTCTAACCCAAAACTAAAAATAAATGTATGTTTAAAACTATATTTTAAATAGAACTTTTGAACTGAAAACCAAACACATAATGTTTTGGTAAACAGAAAGCAGAAAAGTCCAGCAGGAAAGAGGCTTTTAGTTTAATACAGAAAGCTATTCCTTTTGAAAACACAACTCAACTGGTTGTACTGTTTTTGATCCTTGATACTAAATGCACTATGCATTTTGTGCTTTGTTGAAAACCCTGGATTAATAACATTTTCGTAATAAAGAAACACAACACATGGGTGTCTGAAGACACAAGTACTGTATTTTTTTTAAATATGCCAGCAAAACAGGCTCCAGGAGTGTTTTTAAGTATGAGAAACTTTAAGGCTCTGCCTTAAGTTCATATTTATGGGTAGACTTAACGGCATACTAAGATCATACATGTCGGTAATGCAATGGTAATTTGAATTAATGGTGTATTAACAACAGACTTTTAATAAGTAACTAGTATTGACAATCTCTGTTAGTATTGTGAAATAATCATCTATTCAAGTGTGCATATAATGCATTGTTATCAAAAGCTGTACTGCATCATAATGCACCTTTAATGTCTGACCCATTGCAATATCCCCAATGTTTCCACACAATTAGAGGAATTATTTCAATTTGAAAATAAAGGGAAATATTATGAAAATGTTTATTTAATAAACAGAATAAATTAAGGTTGGTGTTTTGTTGTTGTTTTCCCCCAAACATCAGCGCACAGTAATGTACTTAGATTTGTAGCTGACACTCCACACAACCTTTTGCTCAGTTATTCAAATCAATATCTGGCTTTCCTTGTAGCCAATCACTTTCACTGTCTCTGTGTCTCTTCTTTACAATCAAGAACCTATTCCTTTCCCTAAATCGTTAATGTTGTTAAAAAACTTCAGGTATAGATCCAAACCATGCAATACTTAGCTTCTTGGTGTTTAATCCACAGTCCACAGCCACAGGTACTTGAGAGGCATCGGCCCAGCAGGGCTCAGTTCCCTCCTGCTCCCTTTCTCTACTCTGTCCAACTTGATCTCTGGTTTCAGACCCTGTAAAACCTGTTCTCATTACCTTACAACTAGGCTCAGATATGTAGCTGCAATCAGGAGTTTGGCAGGCTTACTCATGGGGGGCTCAAGGGCTCAAAAAAAAAACAAAAAAAAAAAAAACAGCACTGCAGTCAGTCATTTAAATATAAATCCCCACAACTAACAGAAAACATAATCCATAATATTATGTCAAACAACATTACCCCTGTGACCCACCGGAAGAGCTGCAAAGAAGACAAACGCAGCAATAAAACATACATCAAACCAAGAACAGACAAACAATCAATTGACCCTCATCAGCCCTTGTTAAACCCCTCATCACCCCTGGTGACAAATACAAAGCTACACCTCAAGGCAATGAGATCATAAATATGCATGAGCAGCAGGCCGGTTTCAGGCTGGACTCGGGCAATATAAAGCAGTCAGGTCAGACAAATGTATTAATCATATTGATTGTGGCATGTTCGGTTCCCAAAGCATTCACATTGAATTGTGCTGAAATATTAAGTCGTTTTATTGGAGTCAAGCAGCAACTTTTACACTCAGTAGATGTGAAAGTTATATCCCCCCCTGGCTTATGTGAATAATGTATTTAAAATGTTCAAGAAATGTTGACGGATGCATTACTGTGAAACAAACAACGCACTAGCACATATCTTTTTGACTGCACGCTGGGAAATAATTCTCAAATTTAGAGCTAGAGTTGCCAGAAAGTTCCTGTACTTACAAAAAAAACAAGAGCACCTATAAAGTGTCATTGTACAGTAAAACGTGTTTACTGTAATTATTAATGTACAGTATTGTATAAAGTAATAAGAAACACAGTTAATATAGATACACAGGACATTTTTTTTTTTTTTTTTTTTTTTTTTTTTTAATTGTACATACATTTCCGACTCAACCTTCCCTTGCAGCTCAGCAAAAAAAAAAAAAAAGAAGGCATGACAGGAAGGAATGGCATGGCGAGCTGTATCACATTGATTCAGTAAGACTGGCCCTCCTCTCTCATGCCCAGCTGTGGACTATTCATCCATACATTGACCCGATTCACATGATATAATGTCTGTGTGGTGCAGGTGGTTGGAAGTGCATTTCTGTAACAGCAGGGCATAGAGTGTACCATTTATAAATATGATTATTATCTAACTGGGTCATTTCAAATACACTGTTGACTGAAAAATGCAGTTCAGGGCAGTTCAAGGAAAATAACGTAGCATCTGCAACATATGTAATAACTAGCGTCTGACCTAGATTTGTTTGTTTGGTTTGTTTTCTTGAGAACATTTACTTAAGTTTACATTTGTATACGGCACAACCTATTAATTATTTACACATTATATGGAACATATAAGCCTTCTGATTAAAGTCCAACAGAGTTCGATGAGTGTACTTGGGAATTTATTTCTCATACCTTTCCAAGATGACTCACTGAAGAAATACTGAAGAACTAAAGTAATGAAATAAACATGGAAAATGACTAATTCCTCCATTGCTACTGCCTCTAGGGCATTAATAACCCAAGAGGAGGATGATAAGTATAGCATCATGTAGGTGGAAATTCAGTAGGAAAGAATCTTTTTAAATTCAGTTCTCATGATAATGGTCTCTCTCATTGCCATTCCATATTGCCATATAATGAAATATATGTTAATGGACTAATTTTCCTTTAAAATCATCATATGACTATTTCAGGAGTATTTCATATTTAAATCTTAAATAGTTATTCACAAGTGTTTGCACAAACTGCTTATTTACATTACAGTACATTTTGTGTTTCTCTTTTCAGCGATATTGGTTTATTGAGTTTCATCACTTCAAATTCTATTTGGTTATTGTGGTCGCTTCCTGAGGTCTGGCATTTGTCTTGTATTTGTCTTAATATACAGACATGCAACACAAGATTTTAAAGTAATACCATATCTTGGGTGTTGATCTAACTACTATACTATATTCACTGATGCCTGGAATAGTTTGGTGGCTGATTCTGCACAAGTATTTTGCTTTGCTGGTCTTTGCTTCCCATCAGTCTGAAAATTAATCAAATAGATAGTCTAGTAATTATCTATGGTGCATTTTTCTTAGTGTTATCTTTGAAACAACATTTTAACACTATTACTACCTTGTACAATAATATCCTTTAGTATTGAAATTAATATCCACAAGGCCTTGATTGTGTTTGATTATTCCTAATGTGTGGATGTGAGCAATACTAAAACAGTATTTATTTATTCATAAAGCTTATTGTTTCACATCCAAGTACCAAAAAGAAGAAGATGGATATATTGTTAAAGCAGGTAATTTTAAGGGTACTGCATTGGATTGCTCAGACTATAATTGTTGCATCTATTGTTTGGTTGCAAATCTAATGGTGGTAACAAACAGGTGTCATAAAAGCATTTCCACAGATCATAGATTTGGCCACCGCATTTTGATATTTATTTCACTGTTATAGACAAACTGTATTACGTGTCATGAAATCTTGCAAGGAAACTGTTTGCAATCAGGAGCCAGCTGACATACCTGACAGCTTTATTGTATACGAAGGAAAACATGTCAGAGATCATATCACATAAACCCAAACCAAGATCAAAACTTTGATATGCCTGCCAACCACAAATTACACTTCCATTCTTGACGGCAACTTTTTTTTTTTTACAGATAGTTCCTCCTTCTCTGTAATGCAAACCTGCCATCAAGCACTGTGATATGAATTTGCAATTGGTAGGTGATTTATTATTTTGATTTGGTTCAGGCCACATTGTAATTGTTGGAAAAAACATAACTGTAGTAAATTCTGTAACCTGACATCCTGGGTATGCATCATGATTATGTTGCTTAATGTAGTAGTGTCAGAGCTATATGAGTGAATGAGACAAACTTTTAAGTTTCCCTGTGTGTTTTTCCAGTTGTCATTAGGATCAGCATTAATTTTGGTGCAATACATTTTAATTACATTGTATTATTGTTAGTATTACAGTTGATTGAACCTATTAAAACAGGGAAGTGTAATCTTGTTGCTTTTTCTGGACACATCCTGGTTTCAGGAAAATTACAACAAAACGGTGTGGGAACAAAAAGCTAAAACAAAAGGTGTAAACTGAATTTTATTCTGTACTTTGATAAACTTTTTAACAATATATTTTCATCAGTGTCTTGTATGAATCAAAATGTTATTTACCAATATTAAACATACTTTGGTTAATATCCATTTATAGTATAAAGCTGCAATGTCTGACTCTGCAATGTCTGTCTGACATTAAGCCAGTTGTAAAGACTAGCTTATTTATACATACACATTTTTTTTTGATATTATATCCAGTCAGTTAGAGTTTTCTTTTGTCAATAAGAATATTATTATCCACAATCATGTTTTTTCATTAACTGTTGATACAGTGAGGGAAAAAAGTATTTGATCCCCTGCTGATTTTGTACGTTTGCCCACTGACAAAGAAATGATCAGTCTATAATTTTAATGGTAGGTGTATTTTAACAGTGAGAGACAGAATAACAACAAAAAAATCCAGAAAAACGCATTTCAAAAAAGTTATAAATTGATTTGCATGTTAATGAGGGAAATAAGTATTTGACCCCTTCGACTTAGTACTTGGTGGCAAAACCCTTGTTGGCAATCACAGAGGTCAGACGTTTCTTGTGGTTGACCACCAGGTTTGCACACATCTCAGGAGGGATTTTGTCCCACTCCTCTTTGTAGATCCTCTCCAAGTCATTAAGGTTTCGAGGCTGACGTATGCCAACTCGAACCTTCAGCTCCCTCCACAGATTTTCTATGGGATTAAGGTCTGGAGACTGGCTAGGCCACTCCAGGACCTTAATGTGCTTCTTCTTGAGCCACTCCTTTGTTGCCTTGGCTGTGTGTTTTGGGTCAATGTCATGCTGGAATACCCATCCACGACCCATTTTCAATGCCCTGGCTGAGGGAAGGAGGTTCTCACCCAAGATTTGACGGTACATGGCCCCGTCCATCGTCCCTTTGATGTGGTGCAGTTGTCCCGTCCCCTTAGCAGAAAAACACCCCCAAAGCATAATGTTTCCACCTCCATGTTTGACGGTGGGGATGGTGTTCTTGGGGTCATTCCTCCTCCTCCAAACATGGCAAGTTGAGTTGATGCCAAAGAGCTTGATTTTGGTCTCATCTGACCACAACACTTTCACCCAGTTCTCCTCTGAATCATTCAGATGTTGGCAAACTTCAGACAGGCCTGTACATGTGCTTTCTTGAGCAGGGGGACCTTGCGGGCGCTGCAGGATTTCAGTCCTTCATGGCGTAGTGTGTTACCAATTGTTTTCTTGGTGACTATGGTCCCAGCTGCCTTGAGATCATTAACAAGATCCTCCCGTGTAGTTCTGGGCTGATTCCTCACCGTTCTCATGATCACTGAAACTCCACGAGGTGAGATCTTGTATGGAGCCCCAGACCGAGGGAGACTGACAGTTATTTTGTGTTTCTTCCATTTGCGAATAATCGCACCAACTGTTGTCACCTTCTCACCAAGCTGCTTGGCGATGGTCTTGTAGCCCATTCCAGCCTTGTGTAGGTCTACAATCTTGTCCCTGACATCCTTGGACAGGTCTTTGGTCTTGGCCATGTTGGAGAGTTTGGAATCTGATTGATTGATTGCTTCTGATGACAGGTGTCTTTTATACAGGTAACGAGCTGAGATTAGGAGCACTCCCTTTAAGAGAGTGCTCCTAATCTCAGCTCGTTACCTGTATAAAAGACACCTGGGAGCCAGAAATCTTGCTGATTGATAGGGGATCAAATACTTATTTCCCTCATTAACATGCAAATCAATTTATATATTTTTTGAAATGCATTTTTCTGGATTTGTTTGCTTTTATTCTGTCTCTCACTGTTAAAATACACCTACCATTAAAATTATAGACTGATCATTTCTTTGTCAGTGGGCAAACGTACAAAATCAGCAGGGGATCAAATACTTTTTTCCCTCACTGTATATGCTTTAAACTGTGAATAATCAAAACCTTTGCATTGCCCAAAGAGTCATGTAAAATGTACACTGGATAAAACAGGATCTGAATATGGGTCAGTAATTTTGTCAAGAGATAATATACATTGCACATTTTACCACTGTCCATTCAGAATGACATCTGCCTCCTTTTCAGTCCTACATACACTCAGATATCCTGTTGAGATCACTTTTACAACATCCTGTCCAAATACTGCACTATTGTGATCTAAGAAAGCATGATTGCCTTATTACTTCTTCTTTGTTCGACGTGGTTGATTTGGAAGATTTATGTAGATATCATCCATTTCCTGCTGCTTGGGCCTTCTTTTCATTTTGTCATAAACAGCTGCCGGTTCATACTTGTTGTGTTGCTACAAGAATAAATATTGAGATATTTAAAGGAAGGTTTAACACATTGTTTAGTCTCTTTCCATGAAAAATTAAAGAAGCAGACACAAAAAAAATCTATCACAAATTGCTTTGAGAACTTACGATTGAGAATTACGGTTTGTTACAAACTCTTAAAAGTACCAAGGGCTAGATTTTGTTAAAAAAAAAACGTGTGTGCTGCAAATTGTTGTAAAGGGAATAGCTGTATTAAATAAAATAATTCTCACACTTCAAATTCCATGGCATTAATACGACAAAGGATTTGGTGTGCAAAAATACATTGTTTTAAGTTGAATAAAAAACATGATAGGTTGCGAATACAACCCCAGTTATCTGAAAAAGGAAGCACTGCCCAAGGGGGAGGGGTTTCTGCACACTGCCATAGGAACCTGATCAAAGCTGCCATTGGCCCTTGCGCTCGTCACTCAGAACAGGTCCCTTCCCACTTCCTGTTCTATAAAACAGGACGTCAGTGCAGGTTCGTCCTCTTTTTCCAGGAGCAGGACTCCTGTGCGACCTTGCAACACTTGGGCAGTGCTTCCTTTTTCAGATAATTGGGGTTGCATTCGCAACCTATCATTATCTTTCAAGTCGGAAGCACTGCCCAAGGGGGAGGAGTTACTGTATAACAAAACTCCAGACAGGAGCCACAGAGCCCCTTGAGGCCAACCTGGGTTGTTCAGGAGTGAGGACCGTATCATATACAAAGTGGGGCTACAGAGGTCAGCTCTTACACCCTCCGCTAACAATAGCAAGGCTGGCTGCTCTACTAGTGCATCTAGGAGCAAGGCCGTACATCTACTTGCACAATATATGGCACGGGCAATCAAACAACTTGTGCGCCCTCCGTGCATTAATGTGGTAGTGAACCCCTGATCCTGCAGGAGCGGGGCCACAGACCACTGAATAACACACAGCTGGCTAGTCAACTGAGTAGCCACAGCTGGACATAACAGTATAAACGTGGCAGCAGGAACATTCAAGAAATCACGTTCACTGACCGGTACAGAGCATCCAGCTACACTGTGCTGTCATAACAAATATACACCTCGCGGGCTGCAGGAAGTAGATCATGCACCACCACGTAACATGGCAGCAGTTGTGACCTATTAGCGCAGCTAATGCAGGACAACAGCCGGCTCTACCATGACAATCAAACCATAAACATTGTGGTGTGCAGGAAAACTGTTCATGCACTCTCTGCATAACATGGGAGCATTGGCAGCCTGCTCCACTAGCCCAGCTAGGAGCGAAGGCCACACCAACTCTACAATAAACAACAATTTACAGACATGTTCAAATGTGTTGGTACCCCTCCACAAAAAACAAAGAATGCACATTTGTCTCTGAAATAACTTGAAACTGACAAAAGTAATTGGCATCCACCATTGTTTATTCCATATTTAATAGAAATTAGACTTTGCTTTTGATTTTGTTTTTCAACATAATATTGTAAATAATAAAGCAAATGAAAATGGCATGGACAAAAATGATGGGACCCTCAAGCTAATATTTTGTTGCACAACCTTTAGAGGCAATCACTGCAATCAAACTCAATGAGTCTTCTGCACCTGTTAACAGGTAGTTTGGTCCACTCTTCCTGAGCAAACTGCTCCAGCTGTCTCAGGTTTGATGGGTGCTTCTCCAGACTGCAAGTTTCAGCTCTTTCCATAGATGTTCGATAGGATTCAGATCAGGACTCATAGAAAGCCACTTCAGAACAGTCCAATGTTTTGTTCTTATCCATTCTTGGGTGCTGTTAGCTGTGTGTTTTGGGTCATTATCCTGTTGGAGGACCCATGACCTGCGTCTGAGACAGAGCTTTCTGACACTGGGCAGTACGTTTCACTGTGCTGCCTGCGTAGACAGGAAGGCACAGATGTGGTCCATCCTGCTATTCAGGATAAGGATGGCCTCATCTTCCTCTCTGTCCATGGAGCCTGACCGCCGTTGCCAACGGCGCAGCAGGGAGGGGGCTAGCAACAAGTCAGAAGAGGGGGAGGGAGCCCGTGGGCATCACTCCACGATTCTTCCCTGTTTCTCATGTGCTTGCACGGGGGGCAAGCATGGCTGTAGCGACGCGCACCACAGGTATGTCAGGCAGGGGGGGCGCGGCTGCCGCGGGTGGAGCAGCTGCCATGGCAGGTGCGGTCGTGGCATTGGAAGCAGCAGCAGACGCAGGCAGAGAAGCTTGTGCGTGAGGCACGGCTGTCTCTGAAGCTGCATGTCTGGAGAAGGAGACAGAGGGGCTCGGGGAGAGGCAGAGGTCCAGGGCCACCGAACCCCTACTGTCAGACACCGGAGTGGGAGATCTGGTGCTTCAGGAGCGCCATTGCAACTTCCGGGTCTGCTGTCAGTTCACGCTCGCTTTCTGTGCCAAGACAGATGAGGCAGAGGACCTCACCACTCCAGACGAGCAAGGTGTGTCAGCCGCAAGCGGCACAATGGTGGGGGCGAGAAGAACTCATCACACCAAGTGCCATGTAGGCCCGTAGGCTTAACCACATCGTGTGTGCCAGGGTTTCCGGGGACACCAGGTGACGCAGAATCCGGGGTCCGAGGGGTCTGAGGGTAGTAGACCACCAGCCGTAGCGGGATCTAAAACCAAGGGCTGCACACAGGGACAAGGAGGCTAAGCAGAGCTCGTTCTCAGCTAACTGAGAGAGCAAGATCTCCTACAGCTGCAGTGAAGGCTGTAGTGCGGGCGCAAGCCAGCAGAGGAGCACCTCTCGCAGGCGAGATCTCTTACGACAGACTGAGGCTTAGGCCGGGCAGCTGGGCCTCGGATTTTACAGCCACTGCTAGCGCTCCTGCTGTGGAGGAAAAACCCTGTGGACAAAAAACCAACACAGCAAGTAATCGGATAATATATGGTACTATATTAACACGATTATTATTTTTAAAATTCTCTATTTGTGAACTGGAACTGAAACTGAAACTGAAATCGCAGGCGGAGCTCTGGTTCGCGGCCGGATAGGATCAGAAATAGCTATAAATATAACTAATATGACACACAGATGTAGCGAAATGGTGGTGAACAACACTATTTGTGAAGCCAGCCAGCTGAAATATGCAGTTTTTATTTTTTTATGCAACACACAGACACAGAAAGCTCACGTTCTCGTGTCCAGCGAAATGACAAAAGAGGACGAACCTGCGCAGACATCACGTTTTATGGAACAGGAAGTAGAAGGGACCTGTTCTGAGTGACGAGCGCAGGGGCCAATGGCAGCTTTGATAGAGTGACGTTTTCGATCAGGTTCATACGGAAGTGCACAGAAACCCCTCCCCTTGGGCAGTGCTTCCGACTTGAAAGATAACACTGTTTAGTTTAAATTGGATTCATGTTGAATGTATTGTCCATTCTGTATGCCACAGTGGTAATCTATCAGGCAAATTAAAAGCAAAACCTGAAAAGCATGACAACACATTTCTCACAAATTTGTGGTCATGACAGTTCACCTCTTCACATGTGGGTTTATTTCAGAGAAACAACCGCAAATATCATTCAAAGAATTAATAACGGTTTACATGGAGTGTTACGCTGGACACAGATGATGAAAGAGTAGGCCATGCCCATCTGTCCAGGAGCCATGATGATGCAGCCATGAAGATGTAATAATAATAATGTCAATAACTGTGTTATAACTATTAATGTAAAGATTAGTTGGTCTAATAATGGTAGAAGTAGTATGTGTAAAAAAAAAAGTTGACAGCACAGCAATTCCCATACATTTTCTTAGGCTATATAAGCACTATAGCTACTGATGGTTGGATAGAGGGGGCAGGGAAGGTACTTGTCACAATTAGGCTGTGCATTCACATGACATGTCTGAATAACTATATGAAAAAGCAAACAAAACTAAAACAGAATCGTCTGTAAGCTTAAAGCATTCACAAACCCATATATTCGGGCCGGAACTTTCATTTCAAAAGTATAAAATACACCAATGCATTTATTAGTTGTGGCCTACTGGGTAATGAATTACAGCCTATATTAATGTACTAAACAACAGGATTATGTTTAATGCGCTCAATCACAAATATGTATCAGTGTATTAATTAAAAACCTTGTGATGGGTTGATTGTCAACACAAGCACTTTGTAGAAATATTAAAACACTTATACTTTGCAAATAGATTTACAGTAACTTATGTACAGTGTGAGTGTTGAAACATGTACAAATGGTGTACATTTATTATTTGTCTATATATAAGTGGATAAAATGTTGTGTTATATCATGACAGTTTCATGACTTATTTTGCTCGACTGTCGACTGAAGCACAATCATGTGTCAGTTGTGCATGACACGTCATGAATGTACACTCATAGCGGGATTTCAATTCGCATGTAAAAGGCCCATTGTGTCAGCCTGGTGTACAGTGTGAGCTTTTAGATTTAATACAGTAAGTAGAGAAACAGTTCAGAGTAAAAGTCTTGTGGCTTTGCATGGGATCAAACATCTGTTTTTCAATCCAGACCCTAGTTTGTATGTGTATTGTAAACTTTAAACTGTAAACACTATTCAGATCTAAATATACATAATGGCCTGGTGTAAATGAATAATACAAATTAATGTATCAATTGCCTTTCTTCATTTTGAAAACTTAAGACTCTACTATTGCTAGCACCCTTAAATTAAGAGGAAAATTAAGAAAGGAAAATACAATTTACCCGTCTTTTTCCAGGTTGGAATTTGACTCTCATTAGTTTCTTTTTCCGCCTGAGAGAAATATAAATAAATAAAAGATAAATACATAGTTGACACATTTAACCAAACATTAAAATTATGATATATTGTATCAATTTAATACATAGTGGTTTTCCTTGCTAGCAAAGTTGGTCACGTGCTCCCTGCAAATTAGTGGCACTGTTTGCTCTTAATCTGGATTACTCAGAAATATTGGACTTTCCCTGATTTCATCTGATTTATTGTAATGGCAACAATTTCCAGAGTGAGAAACTCAATTGTGAAGAAATTCAAGTATTAAGATCCTGTTAAGGTACAAACACTTCACAGAGAAGTGAACCCTTCGAGTTCAGGACTAGGCTAACCCAGCGCCGCCAGTGCAGGATGGTGGATCCTCCGCAGGATATGAGCATGGGAAGTAAACTCGCAGACACAGAAGCCAGTTCGTTTCACTTCCATTCATTCTTGCTACAGCACACATTTTTATACACTCTAAGATCATGTTTTGCAAGAGTTCAGGGCAGTCCTTAAACTCGTGATTTTCAACAACATTCTTATAATAGAATCCTAAAGATCTGTTTGGATGTGGTTTAGGTTCCTCTCGAGCCCAGGGTCACGGCACCAGTTCAACAGTTCAGTGTACGTGACTAATGCTGGTTGTACAATAACAATCAAGTTCCTCCATAGTCCGAGGCGTGCTAACAAAGCAGTATCAGAGACAGACATTCAGCAATATACCGACAAAATAGTGATATAATATAGCAGAGTATTATACAGTGGGTATACACAATACATAGGGGGCAATTTTACCACAACAGATTGCTAAAGGAAATAAATGGCACAGTATTTTTACTTGAAACACATAACAAACAAACAAAAGACACCAGTAAAAATTGGAGTGGAATAGAATACAATAAATATATGAATGTATACATACATACATACATACATACATACCTGTGCAGAAAACTCACGGATGTAGCCACAATAATTAAAACAACAATTCCTGCTGCAGCAGCTCCAATATATATAAATGTGTTTTTCCCTGTAAATATATATAAAGACATCTTCTCATTCATTCCTGTAAATTAGACAAGGAACATTTAATGTATGCAGCCTTAAATGTTAAAAATGTACCTGTTTATTAATTAATTATATCCTTATGACATTCTGATAGTCGGTTTTAGCCTTTATACAAATGTGTTTTTGCCATACTTCAGATTACCAGGAACCTTTATAACAACACTATGATTCACACAACAATAGTCAGTCTGTTCACAACAGGTCAACATATAATGTTACTTTTGTTGGAACCAAAACATAAAAACCTACAAACAGATGTCAGAATGTAGCATGTTATCTGGGAGGGTGTTTCTTATGCTGATAGCACATATTTCAGCCACAAACAAGACACATGTGCTGTTGAGGTTTTATGTTTATGTATAAAACAAATTGAGTTAAGCCAGTCTATTATCATACGCTGCAGGCTGGTGAACTTTTCATAAATACTTTCCAAAAGCTATCGAGAGTGTATGGTCCCTTGCTGTGTCTATTGTATTAAGAATATTTTGGTCCTGACAGTTTGGCAACTAATATTCCCAAATGTGTTTTGAATTCCACTGGTGTCAGTCTTACTAGTCAATTGTAATGTGTTGCATTGAAACTGATATTTACAACAACTAGGAGCCTCGTTACTTAACCATATATACATACACCCACCCACCCACTGACACAACTTCATCAAAGGTCATTAAACATTTTGACCAGACCAAATTGTACATTATGATAGAATGTGATTATACATAAGTATAGCTAGACAAGGTTAAAATGAATATTAAAATATGCAAATGTGTTAAAATCAGAGATTTCTCGGATTAGAATTAGAATTCTCACCCCATTTAGGCCCATTCAAAGAGACTGTTGTTGTTTGATTTCCCGTCTCAGTACTGAAGTGACATTGGTAAATCCCACCATCTTCTTCCGTTATATTCGTGATCAGTATGCTGGCGTGTAATGCACTGCTGCAGTCGAACAGAATCCTGTTCTTGTAATCTGAACCAATGTAGATAGCATCTGAAAAATTGCAGAAGACTATGGTGTCTTTAGATTTCTCTCCAATCTTTTCAAAAGCCACATGGTAAACTGTACCATTCTGGTTATAGCGGCAATTAAGAGTGAAATTATGACCTTTTTCAACTACAGCCTCAGTTTCAGATTTAGTAGTAATAAAGTTGCCTGAAAAACAAAATAAATAGATATTATTAGTTTGTAGAAAAATACATCAATCTGAAAAAATGTAAGGAAACACATATATGTGCCCATTGACGCTATCAGTGTCAACTATCAGACAGAATAAACTAATTCCATGACTGGTTCTACATGTAAACATCAGACTTGGGAAAAAAATTCTATTCATCACTTATCTAATATTCAAGAAAACATATTTAAGCCCTAGATAAACATGCCCTTTAAGTTTTTGAGGGGTTTTGATACCAGAAACCAATTATAATATACATTCCTTTTTTTTCGAATTCTAGCTTTTTTTTTTTTTTTTTTTTTTTTTGGGTTGATGGTTTTGGGAGGAAATTAAACCTAAAGATCACCACCACCTCCATCCAATAAGCTGTGGTGAGTTGATTTATTCTATGCCACATTTACAGATGACCACATTGCAAACTGAAAGGCTTTATGTTGCCAAACATCTGCAAAACCCACTCTCACCCATTATGCGAAAATTACTTTACCTGCATTTTCCACAAGTATGTTTTTACTCCATGATCCCCCTGGAAATGTTTGTATGGAACAGTGATAAAAGCCAAGATCATCATCTGTGGTTTGATTGATTATAATGCTTCCATCTAACGGCAATGAATTAACAAATGTAACTCTTCCGTTAAATCTTCCCTTTGTTGTGGTGCCGAATGTTGTGTGGTACACTGCTACCTGTTCTTTCCCCTTGTTTGTTCTCTTTTCCCAGGATACCATACTGAGGTTACCCCTCCAGGGACACACACATTTCAGGGTCATATCCTTCTGCAGTTTCACAGTTGAATCAACAGGTCTTTTTAGGATGGTTTCTGAAATAATAGATGTTTAGGTATAACATTACAAATGTAAAGGTTTACTGTACAATTTGAACATATTTATGGACTGTCAATAAAAGCTGAACTGAGTTTCTAAAGATATTTTACCATTTGATTTCTGACATTGTTAATAAATATTGTAGAAGAAAATTATTACACTACAAAGACATTACGAGGCAAAAATAGATTATAACAGAAGGAATTTAGTTTTATGGCTGTAGTGGAGTCTGTAAATTAATATAATTTCTAATGAAATGTTTCATGGGATGCTAAAGGCAGTGTATATCTTATAATTTGAATGTTTTTAGTTTTTTTTACATTGTTCATGTCTTAAATAGAAATTTTACACATGATCCATAAAATAATAGCATTTTTTTGAAATTATGAATTGATTCCACTGAATTTAATATTAAATGGATCTTAATAAGCAGTCATTGATTTTCTAAAGATTTTATTGTAGAAAATGTATTCTCCCTATATATAAATCTACGTTGAAAATATTTTTGAAAACTTCTTCCTCGTCTCATATTCCAAAGCTTATATTAGAGTGTCATCTATTTATTGTATGAGTCAGAACACAAAACAAACCTTTCAACTAAAAGTAGCGAATGTACTAATTTTAAAATAGGTCAGGTGCCATTCTCATAAACAGGAATTTATTTGAATCTATAGAATAACGTGAGCTCTTAGTTAACTCTTAGACAACACATATCAAAATATGAATTAACCATAATCAATTTGTAAAGAAGCAAGTTAAAAAAAGGTTAGTTCTGATATACTACAAAGTTGATCAAATTACTTTGAAATGTAAATCGGTGCCTGTGATACTTTGAGAACACAAATTGTTCAGTAGTTTAACTGAGAAATAAACATGAAGTGTTACATTTAACAACCAACCAAAATTAAAAGAAAGAAAGAGACAAATGGATAGATACTGGTATATTTTGATTAATTGATTCAATAATTATTTAAAATATTTGTAATTATAATGGGATTTCAGTTCTTGCTCTTTGTTTTTCCAGATAACAGTATACAATATTAGATCTAGATATTTACTTATTTGCTTTTAAGGGAAAAAAAGAAAAAATATATATCTTACCTTTACATAAACTGAATACAATCAGAAGTACCATGAAGTACCAGTTATCCTTTTGTGTAGCTTCCATCTTACTCCACTTTGTGACTATGAATACTGCATTGATGAGCGAAACAGCACAAACCAGCACTTCCTGTCTCACGCATTGCAGTGCCTTCACTTAGTCATTATTTGCAAAAGACGAGGAACTCAGCATCAAGACTGAAAGTAAAATAATGTTTTAAGACCCTTTGAGTTTATCTCCAATTAGACCAGCTTCATTTGTATGCACCCCCCCACCCCTTTTCCACCCTTCATTTACACAGCTTAGATTGTTATTTTTGTTATGGAAAGCATTAAAAACCAAAACATTTAAGTAAGGATCTTGTTATTACGTGTGATTAGATAAGCATCTGCAGAGATGGGTTTTGTGATTTCCACTTCATGTCACATACATTGTTACAGTTGCACTGTGCAATGCTGGTGGGCTTATAGGGGGTCCTATGCAGTTGCTTCTGTTAGGAGTACATGGGGGCAACATTCTGTTTTCTAATCCTTGCTAATGAACACATATAACCCTTCCCAGAGAAGCATCAATGAAAGTTCTATCACACTATTGCAGATATGTTACACATAGTGTTGTGCCTTATTCGTTTATAGTATGTATGGCAAACAGACAGGATCTGTTCCAGTAGTAACTGTTGATTTGTTATGGTCTTTATAAGGCATATAGATGTAGAGTTGTCTGATTTACTTATTTAACTTCTTTGCTATCAAATGCTTCTGCTATATATATACACACACACACACACACACATTATATATTGTAACCTGCTGGGGGGGGGGTTCCTGGCTATGGCAGGATTCGAACCCTGGTTTCCCACACTACAGTGCAGCAACCTTACCGCATCACTAAAAAGCCCAGCGCTCTCAGCGAATTGTACTCTACTCTGCTGATATTTTGATCTTATGCGGTTGAGGTATGTGGAAAATAACTGCCATTTCTACACCAGAGAGGGTACTTACTAAAAATAATGTGTAATCCGCATTACTCACGCACTCCAAAACATGACAGCCTCCCTTATTATTAGCCGACTGACATTTCAGACACTGTAAAACAGATTTAATGTATACTTTGTCTGGGATAGTTTGTACCTTTTTGTACACAAAATACAGAAGTTACAATTAATTGTTATATTATCATCCAATATTGCTTGGGCTGCACAAATCCATATAGAGCATGGTGGTGTTGTTGACTAAACCTGGTGAAACTGTCAAATCATGATCTCGAGTTAAAGTGAGTTTGGCATTCTTGAGGCTTGTCCTTAGTGTGTTGTACTGACTCTCAAAAGACCTTTGTAATAAAACCTGTCGATTCCTGACTCCGGACACTGACTGTATTTGTAGACGAAAATACTTATATACATTGAATCTAAAGAGACTTCATTCTTGTAGATATTCACTTAAGAGGACAGAGCTGAGGGCTGTCAAAACCATCCAGAGACAATGCAGGTGTTAAACTCTGTAAATGTTCCTTTTCAATTCCATAAGCCCATAAGTCATACCAATTCTCTCAAATAACATGTGAACAAAACACTGAATCACTAGGAGTCCAGTCCCTTTATATTATTAGAAATCCCTACAACATTGGTTTTAGAATAAACAACACTAATGTAAAGCTCAGCTTGAGTTGACTTGTTCTGAAAGCCCTTATCTGGTTAAATAAAGGTTTGAATTTGAATAGCAAAACACAAACCTTTTGAAATATATAGTCATATATTTGTGTTTCAGTATAGCCAGCTTATCTGTATCATATTGTAACTTTCAATTAATTATTTCAGATTAAATTTGTACACGTTTTAGAATATATTTTACTTGGATGTACTCTCACTGGCAAACGGACAGTAAAAATAAAATACAGAATTGGAATCTTTTCCAAGGAAAGTCCATAAGGAAGCTTAGTATCAGTATTACAACAACGAGGGAACACTAAGCATTTGTGTTAATCAAGCACAATGAACAGTGATATTTTAAAACATGTTACATCATTTATATAGATCTTAAGACTTGGGTTTAAAATACATTAACAGATATAATATATTGAACTGGTGTTACTATATATTTTTCTTGTGATTTATATAATTTAAAACAAATAAGTCTCAGAACTCCATGCTTTTACCAGTGAATAATGTTGGTTTTAATCAGCTGTGACAATCACTAATGTTTTCATAAGCTATGCTGATTTATACAAATCTAAATTATACTGACCAATAGTAATACTATATCTTTATGTTACCAAACACTTTAAATTTTAGTTGGGTTTAGGTCATTAAATGCACTTGTAGATATTTAGCCTCTGCCATATTACATTACCGCCTATACAGTTGTAGAAGACTTAATCAGATTGCATGTTCAATAAATTAAATTACACCAAGATTAAAGCTGAGCTATGCACACAGATTTAAGCTTTACCTGACATTCTTTTCTGACATCATTACTTCTCTAGTGACTTGTAATAAACAGTAAACATACACAGAAAAAACATAATACAAAAACAAAACAAATCAAATTACTTTCGACTGTTTTTATTGTAATATATATAACATGAATACTGGAGTTTGTAGAAGACTAGGTACTTGTAAGGTTGTTTGTTTTCGTCACACCTTAACATTTCATTATCTAACGAGAGCTTTACCGTTAGCCATGTCATCACAGAATAAAACGATTACTCAAACACAATTAAGTAACAGATAACTGAAATGGGATCCTTTTTATTCCTGGGGGAATGTGGCCCTGAATATCTGGATTTGCATCCCACTGATCTAACCACGTTACTGGTTTAAGAAAAAAATAGGATTCAAAATCCGATTACATTAAAACACTGTATATAGCATATATGAATGCTGATTTTAAAAAATAAATACAAATTAACAAAAATACTATATATACATATATCTGAAACTAATTATCTACAGTAATATAGTACATAACATTTTTATTCCTTCACAAATAATGTGAACAATTTATATGTACTTTCTAGTAGTGGTAGAAATGAAGAATATTCACAATTGAAATGCTTCTTAATTGTTCAAAAGGAAGGTTAGTTTTTCAAGACACTTAAGTAGGTAAGAAATCAGTGGTTCATCATTGGCGCTTGCCGATTCTGTGAAGATAAAGATAAAAGTATTATATACCAAAAGCACATTGATCAGTTTCCATTTAATAAATTATACTGATGGTATAAAGAAAGTAACCATATAGATGTAAATCAAGATGCATGTATGGTGTACAAATTAAGTAACATCTTTTTGTTCCAAGTCAATTCAAACCATGTTGAAACCGGTAAAACTAGTAAACATAAAATGTTCAGATCTCACAATAGCAGAAAGCAACAGGGTGATGAAACATTTCTGCAGATCTAATGTTTTTGCAGCAAAAAATTGGCAGCAAACAGAACATGTTTCTTTTAATGAAATGTATGCAATCAAAATGAACATATTTAATAAACCACTTGGAGCAATTCAGTAGGGTTCATCTAAATAACTTTTTCTGTATTACCCTGAAAACAAGTGAAACAAATAACCAATTTTAATGTAGCAATCATACTTCATAAATACCTTTTCTTGCCATGTCGTATGCGTCATCTACTTTGGATTTGATGGACGGGTTCTTTAAAGTCACCTTTGCCTTTGAATGACAATGTAATATTTATGTAAAAAGCTACAAAAAGAGCAGCTATTTAATAAAATCTAAAGTCTAAAACTGTCCATACAGTGGACAATTGTAGTTAAAAGTATTCACACACTTACTTTGAAAATGTTACTATGTGATTCAATTGCTTTCAAAATTACTTGTAAATATATATATATATTTTTTGTTGAACATTGATTAATAATTTGAAATCTATAAATTGAACGGTGATACTTCCTCACTGTGCCGAAAGCAGAGACCTGACCACGTCACTGAATTTCAGAAATAAACTACACACCAGACTTTGGGCTAGAATTACAGCATGAATTCCAACAACAGACAACACCAAAAATGAAGGTAGGTTATGTGCATAATGTATTACTCTAAATTATGCTCTCTAAACAACCTAAATGTAACCACTAAATCATTCCTACCTTAATTAGAAATCTAACCTTCAGATTTTCCACTTTATTTATTTATTTATTTGTGACATTCTTAAACTTTCAAATCTTCAGTTAATACAGATATGACAATTAATTAGACTAACACCCAATTCATTTTCAGAATCCCCTTTCAACTGCATTACAGATATGGTCATTAATTAGTTTAACGTTATAATAATATTCAGAACCTATAAATTGAACTATTTAAGTGCAGAACGAAGACAATATTTACTATAACATATTGTCTTGCATCAGCAAGATACCTGCCCCTTTATAAGGCCGAACAGCAGCCTGTACACCAACCCTAGCCAACAGCACAATTTCAAGCTCGACCCATTCAAACCCACACTTGATTTGGTTAAGGCAGTAGAAAAGCAACCCTAACCTTAACAAAAGCCCAAGTTTACTGGGAACTCTAACCCTAAACCTAGCATTGACCATCATTTTAACACTTAACTTTAGACGAATACGTAAATACATTATTCAAAATAATTATCTTTTACCAACTTATATATGAACCTTAGGTAATTTCTACCTTTACCTGTATTCCTAATTAAAACAGTCTGATTACATTTTCTAATTTATTTATTTTTCACTTTGAGCTTAATCGTTTAATTCCATTATTTCAGTTTTAATTTCTTGGAAGTGTTACCTTTTGACAGTTATGAAGCAGGGCCCACAGGGCTGAAGCTCCAATAGCCTGGATGTCTGGAAGTTTACTCTCCAAGCAGGATGACAGCACTCCCACTGCTTTATCTGGAAGAACACACTGAATTGAATTAAACAAGTCTGGATTTTAGTTTTGCTTTAATTTCATTTCCCCAGCTGTAATGTCCCATAATACATGTGTGGAGTGAAGATTGAAGAGAATTACAAGTGAAGAGTAAATGCATTTACATATAATTACGAGGTCAAGAATGAAATAAAAGTAGAGTCAAGAAAACAAAAGCAATGTTTATATCAAATAAAAATCAGGCAAGACGACATCAACAATTATGAGATTTGTGGTCAAATATAATGAAGTGAAAAACAAGTGTCCAAAATAAAAAGATGACCCAAAATGGTTTTCCATATTTCAACTTTGTGCTTAAATTCTTAAGAACCCAATGTCACAAACATTTAACAAGCTTGATAAAAATACTGTATGCATGACATATATGTTTTGCTGGGTCCACAAAGGTTAAACATAAGGCATTTGATCATTGTGTGCTACCCATTTAAACAAATGTAACTTGGATCCTGAATGCAAAAATTACAAGAGAATTTGGCAGATTTACAACAAGATAAAATGATGACACAAGAAACAAGCGGACTTATGAAGAAGATACATGAAATAGTCAAGACATTAATCAAAAGTTAATTAGTGAGCAATGCAAAACAGTAAGGCAACGTATTACTGAAGATGTAAGAAAGTTTAGCAACGACCTAATTGAAGAAATCATTTGAAATCATGGGAACATCAAAAATGCAAAACAACGCCTACAAATAGGAAAGAATCAAATCATTTCACTGTCAAATGATGATGGAACAATAATAAAAAAAAAAGTCAAACGAGCCTTTTCATGTAGGAGGATGATGAGCTTCTTCAGTTGACTGTAGATAATTAATTAAAGAGGGCATGCAGGGGATTTTATGACAATTTTTTAATGAAAAATACTTTCTGTAAAGAGCCTAATAATAATCTACCTGCAATGAGCGCTTTATTGCTGGCTGTTACAATGAATACATTATTGTATCTCGATGTCAAGGAACCTACAGTGAGGGAAAAAAGTATTTGATCCCCTGCTGAATTTGTATGTTTGCCCACTGACAAAGAAATGAACAATCTATCATTGTAATGGTAGGTGTATTTTAACAGTGAGAAACAGAATAACAAAAAAATCCAGAAAAATGCATTTCAAAAAAGTTATACATTGATTTGCATGTTAATGAGGGAAATAAGTATTTGACCCTTTCGACTTAGTACTTGGTGGCAAAACCCTTGTTGGCAATCACAGAGGTCAGACGTTTCTTGTAGTTGGCCACCAGGTTTGCACACATCTCAGGAGGGATTTTGTCCCACTCCTCTTTGCAGATCCTCTCCAAGTCATTAAGGTTTCGAGGCTGACGTATGCCAACTCGAACCTTCAGCTCCCTCCACAGATTTTCTATGGGATTAAGGTCTGGAGGCTGGCTAGGCCACTCCAGGACCTTAATGTGCTTCTTCTTGAGCCACTCCTTTGTTGCCTTGGCTGTGTGTTTTGGGTCATTGTCATGCTGGAATACCCATCCACGACCCATTTTCAATTCCCTGGCTGAGGGAAGGAGATTTTCACCCAAGATTTGACGGTACATGGCCCCGTCCATCGTCCCTTTGAGGCTGTGCAGTTGTCCTGTCCCCTTAGCAGAAAAACACCCCCAAAGCATAATGTTTCCACCTCCATGTTTGACGATGGGGATGGTGTTCTTGGGGTCATTCCTCCTCCTCCAAACACGGTGAGTTGAGTTGATGCCAAAGAGCTCGATTTTGGTCTCATCTGACCACAACACTTTCACCCAGTTCTCCTCTGAATCATTCAGATGTTCATTGGCAAACTTCAGACGGGCCTGTACATGTGCTTTCTTGAGCAGGGGGACCTTGCGGGCGCTGCAGGATTTCAGTCCTTCATGGCGTATTGTGTTACCAATTGTTTTCTTGGTGACTATGGTCCCAGCTGCCTTGAGATCATTAACAAGATCCTCTCGTGTAGTTCTGGGCTGATTCCTCACTGTTCTCATGATCTTGAAACTCCACGAGGTGAGATCTTGCATGGAAACCCAGACCGAAGGAGACTGACAGTTATTTTGTATTTCTTCCATTTGCAAATAATCGCACCAACTGTTGTCACCTTCTCACCAAGCTGCTTGGCGATGGTCTTGTAGCCCATTCCAGCCTTGTGTAGGTCTACAATCTTGTCCCTGACATCCTTGGACAGCTCTTTGGTCTTGGCCATGGTGGAGAGTTTGGAATCTGATTTATTAATTGCTTCTGTGGACAGGTGTCTTTTATACAGGTAACGAGCTGAGATTAGGAGCAGTCCCTTTAAGAGAGTGCTCCTAATCTCAGCTCATTACCTGTATAAAAGACACCTGGGAGCCAGAAATCTTGCTGATTGATAGGGGATCAAATACTTATTTCCCTCATTAACATGCAAATCAATGTATAACTTTTTTGAAATGCGTTTTTCTGGATTTGTTTGTTGTTATTCTCAAATACTTTTTTCCCTCACTGTACTTTATACATAGTAAGGCAGATATCTGTGTGTGGGCCTACATAACGAGTCCGATATCAAATGCTCTAGTTGTGTAAAAGCAGTCTCACCGTTAGCCAGAATCTTTAGCTTGTTGGTCGAACTGAAACAGATGTTGTGCAGAATAAGGAGAGCTGCAGGCCTACTGCTGCGCGGTTTGTACCGAGACATCTCTATGAGCAGCTCCAAACTCCCATTGATCTTCAGTATGATCTGTTGTCCGTCTTCTCCAAAGGACATGTTCAGTAAAAGTTTTAACCACAGGCTCACCAAGGGGCTAATCAATTTAGATCCTGGCTTAGGAAGTGACAAGGAGAGGAAGTTTTGAAGGAAGTTGCTCTGAAAAAGTACAGAGAAAAATTTGGTCAGCATGTTTTTTCTGTTCTACATGTTCTATATTAAAAAATATCCTATCATTAATTATAATTCTGTGTAATATAACTGCATATTTCTACATAAATAACTAATTGAATAAATGGATAAACAAACAAGGCTTTACCTAGAACATTTCAGAACAATGACAGGGGAAAGGGAAAATAAAATTATAAAATCTAAATAAGTATGATATGTATTTTTTCTAAAATGTTATCTTACAGTAAAACCAAATGTATTATTTTACCTTCTGAAGAAGCCCTTTACAGTCGTGACAAATGGCGAGATTGGAGAGCAGAGAGAAAGCCAATTGCTGTATATTGCTGTTCTCAGGAGATTTCTGGGTAGCAAGCTTCATGATGCTGTGCATTAGAGAGGTACTTGCAGGACCTCTTGGAAAACTGTTCGGTCCTGCACTACTCCAGCAAAGGGAGCTGCAAGCTAAAAGAGAAAAGTTAATACAGCAAAATTATGGCTTCGTTAATGGCAAATACTACACTTCTAAGGCTGTTTTCATAACAGAATACAGAAACCTAATATGTCCTCATAACAATAATCATTTTTACAGCAATGCACAACATATTTCACTACAGTGAGATCTTCACGACTTCATCACACAAATCCTCATCGAACCTTGGCACCGTATGAAACCCTTGGGTTAGCAAGAACTTTGAAGTTCAAAACAAAACCATTTAAAGTGTGGTTTTACATTCTCACCCTAGAAATGACAACAATGGTTACAACCACAGAAATGAAGCAGCTATTTCACAGAAGGTCATGGATCCCAAATATAATGCCAACAACTGTGAGAGTGAACTTGTAGCTGAATAAGTATGTTTGTACTTCAGAGGCAATCAATTATTTTGTATGAATCTCTAGCTTACAAAGAACAACATAGATTGCAGAATTGCTGGATTCTAAATAGCTCTTCTCTTCTCCAGCTGAAGAATGTAAAATTGAAGCCTGCTTCAAAATCTGCAGCAATGGTGTCAAATAATTGTCTAGGTTACACAGTATTGGAAATACCATCTTAGCTCATGGGTAAACTTTACCATTGCATTCTCAGCTGGTATATGTAGATCAAACTTTTTGTTGGTATTTTTTCAAGTCTTTGTTGTAGTTTCAAAACAAGCAAACAATTCATTTGACATTCACACTTTGCATGTTTATGTTTATGACTGGACCATTTATGAAGGTCTGGGTAAGGTCACTATTTCAATTTTAGGTTGTAGTAGGTATTACATCCTAGGAATTCCATTAGGTTGACTGTTATTTACAAGCTGGAATATTGGGATAGCATTCATTTTCAACAACCTTTGTTCTTGTATTGTATTGGAATAAGAAAGTTACTATTTAACTGGCAAACACACATGTATTGTAACACACAAGGCTGTGGATTAGCCAATTCATACAAACCAGTGTTTTTTGAATATCACGATCAAGCAATATAAATGTTGGAGTGCACTGCCATCAAAGTGATCGCTCCAGAACATTGCAGTTTATTTGTTTTTAATTTGTTTGCAAAACAATCTCCCCTGTGGATTAATCTCCACGGTTTTTGGAAATTAGAAACCCTCTGCCGTGGGTACAAGCACTTAATGCTGTTAGGGAAAACTACAACTATAATCAAGGAATAAGACCATGATGCTAGAGCACAGTTGACTTGATAATAGTTGCCGTGAGTAAGCCAAACTGGTGAGTGCATAGTTTTTCCGCTGTCCTAGAAGTTATGACATGACACACCCAAATGAACAGAGAAAGCATACATGTTTGACATGCACATTTTTTTCTCCACAAAATGGTGGATCTTACTTATATACTATAACAGGGGTCGGGAAGCTTTTTATTTAGAAGAGGCAAACAAACAACAATTGAGGTGCAAAAGAGCCACAGCAATGTTTACAGTCATGTAGAAATAACATCAGCAGTATTGTGCTGATAGTAGTTCTGGTAGTTCTGATACAACACCAGTAGGTGAACACACAAGCTAGCTATAGCCTACTATACACAACATATTTTGTGCTATATTTTGTTCACCGATATAATACTGGTTTCTAGCACTATAAGACACCACAAAAGCTGAGAAATGGTTAATCACTTGTTTAAGATGCCCCCAAGTGTATTGCACCCCAACTTACATTAATGAGATTTATGTTGCTGCATCGTTTTGCTAAGAGCATTGTAGTTAGGGTCGTAACTGGTGAGATTAAGCTTCAAATCTCACACATTTACCCCAAACAATTTGTGTGTGCACCCCCCACTCAACAAGTACGTGCACACTGCCTCAGGCTCCTGCTTTTACCAGCAGCAGTGATATCCGTCACCACATTTTTTTAATGTGACAAATCTCAGGCATTGAAGTTTTGAATACTGTAGAGCTATGCTCTTGCAGGTTGGTTTTGGTGGTGTTTAGATGTGAGAAGGACTGCTCGCATGTGTATGTTGAGCCAAACATTGTCAGCATGGTGACACTGACACGATGCATTGTGCTAGAAGTTTGTTCCCAGTTTTCAGGATGAAATTGTATTTGTGTTGGAGTTCTCATACCTGCACTCTCTGAAAAGTACTTATTTCAAAAACCTGAAGAATTCACCATGTGTGCTGCTTAAAGCACCCTGAATAGACAGTGGACCAGTGGTTAATTGTTTTGATGAACCACGGAAAGAGGTTGTTCATTCTAGGGTGATTTGGTTATACTCTTGGCATGGTGGAAGTTTGGTCTGAACCATGGATTGCTTGGAAGTATAATTTGTTAATCTATAAAAGCAGCTTGCAGTTGGAAAAGGTTAAACTGGCATGTACTGGGCAATAAGATACTGTTGGGAGGGAGAACACCCCCCCGCCCCCCCCGGATCTATCCGAGCCTCCTTCAGGATGAAGTGCACCCAGACGTGTGCTAAATTGTACTAGAACAGTGATTACAATTGTATTGTTTAACATGCTGGGAGTGTGAGCAACTGGTTTGAGGTACATGGCAGTGTAAATGTAAAAATCAGTTTATCAGCTTAATATTAAGAATGCTGGTATTTGTATGCTTTTGCTATTATAGACTATAGACTGCCATACAAACAAGTCAATATATTATTGGAATGCCTGGGGGTATGTTTTGTCTGACTAATCATCCTTAGGGTACATGTAAAACAATAGCACTTTTGAAACATTGCAAATAAGACCGAAAATGTCACCAAAAGCAGTTGACATCAAAGGTTGCAATACATTCTATGAAACGGGGCATGTTCTTTATCTATAAATAGAAGTTTCCACAGTGGGTGCTGTTTCCTGTCAGGACCCTTTTCATGATAGTTATTGTAAATTGTTACTGTTAGTATAAATGACTTCTGTTTAAAGATTTGCAGACAACACTGAAAGACATGACAATACACTTGTCTTTATTTTCCAGTGTTGCTGGAATGTACTTAATAATAGCAACAATCATTATACTTACAGTGATAATAAAACACAAACACACAGATATCTACTTATCTATTGATGTGTGTGTGTGTAAGTTAATGTAAAGATACATTTAAAATGTATATACAAGACTTATTGCTTTGAATAATATAGATGGGAAATCATTTTTCATTTTTAATAGCAAATAAATAGTTTATAACTTTAATTAGTAGAGAGTTAAAACAAAAAAACAACAACAAAAATCACCAAAATAGCCTTCTGTCACATTAATTGAAAAATTGAAAGCGATATATAACGGACATTATTTCACATGGACAAAAGCTGATTCATTTAATTAATTTAATTTTAAATAATTAGTTTAATGTAGGCACTCTTAACATTGAGGCAATGGACTAAAAGGAATAACACTTGTGATGTATACAAATTCACATTGAAACTGACTAACCTTGCCTGAACACAAAAGTGAGCGAATGTGCTAACTGAAGTATATATTGTAGTTTTATAATTCTTTAAAATATAAACACTTAAAATTTTAATATTCAAAAATCTTCAGTACTGTATACACAATTGAATACTGTGCAGTACAAACCATAGATAAAAGCATAAAAGTCCTATGTGGTTTCATCTTGTCATTACTTGCAGGTGTAACCACATCCTGTAGACACATGCACGCATTAGAATCCATTACCTCAAATAGAAATGATGGACAAAAGCATAAAGCACTTTAATTCCAACTCTGGCCCGCCAACCAATTTTATCTGGCCCGCCAATCAGTGTTCTTAAAAAATATTAACAATTATTATTATTATAATTAAAATTAAAAGTTGCTTACACAATTTAAATTTAATGTTTCTTAAAATATCACAATAATTTTTCCAGAGTCACGCACTGTGTGGCTGCATCAAATCTGATTTTCTATTTGCTCTCAGTCCTGCTTCTAACTGCCTGCTCGGCATACCTCACTATCCAGTCACGTGTACAGTTGCTGTCCATTTACGTAGCAATGGCGAGTAGCAGCAAACACCGAAAGCTTGACAGCGACAACACGCAATTCAATCCAAACTGGACGGATGAGTTTGCTTTCATTTTACCATCTCATGCCAATGCTGACCCACTGTGTTTCATCTGCCAATCTACAATTGCCAAGACGTATAATTGGTAGAACAGAAACGTATATTGATCATGTCATTCATAGACAGATATAAATGCATCTTCATTCAAAATTATAATTCGGGCCCTTTATTTTTTGTGACTTGCTTTCAATGGCTGTAGTTCATACCTCCCTGAGCAAAGTGGCCATGTAGTCTGCTTAATTAACACTTATTGATTAATAATCTGACAATTCCTTAAATCATCTCAATTAGTCTTTTTCTTAAGGCACATTGATTAAGCGTCAGATGCTACTGACATTTTAAAGGACATACACCCCTTTTTATTAATACATTTTATTCAATAATATGTGTTTAGAATGTGTAAATAATTTAGAAGTACTTTCGCATTTCATTTTCCACAAAGCCTGCAAAAAACTGGATGTATTTGGATGTGTTATACATGGTTCAGGTAGCAACTTTATGGGTAAAGCCTTCATCTTCAGTCAGGTGGTCTATAGTGGTTCATGCTACTTATTAACTAGCTGCTTATGGTACTGTACATATTGTTGATTGTGCACTTTTTAAGTGGTCTTGTGTTTTATTTCAGGTCTCTTGCTTCGGCTGCAAATCAAAGATAATAAAGACTACTACTACTACTAATACTACAACAACAGTTTTCTGCTATGGCGATGTATAAATATTTTTAGTGGTTGAAACCAAATTGTCAGTTTTCGGAAAATTATTTGCTCCGATACTGCTGGCTAAGGGCTACAAGTTGGCATTGCAAGTCAAAAGTATTGCCATTGGCAGTAAACCTTGAAGAATCAGAGACAAACGCAGACAAATTATTAAAATTGCGATTAAAGATTTCACAAAGCTGTGCCACCGATAAATAATCCAGTGAAGATGAACTATATTGGTTAATATTACCTTCAGTTGAGAGGTATTTGATAGTCCTTGGTGAATGAACAAATGTGAAAAACATACTGATCTTTTGTATCTATAGTCTCATCAGTAATTGTTGATTTTTAATTGTAAATTTAATTACTTATAAATTAGCAGTTGACAACTCACAGAAAATGCAGGGCCCTAATTTGAATACTGATAATACAAAAACACTGAAGTGTTCACTTTAAAGAATGGAAGATAAGATTGTTTTTCAGTTATTTTTAGGTATCATAGCCCCTACATAATATAAAAAGGTTATTAGCAAAATTATCGCAAGAAGAACCAAATACACCCCTATCCTGTCCCCCCAAAAAACAAAACAGTCACATTCACTGTTAACTGTTGTTTGATAATGGTCTTACCTTTAAACAAAGACAGAAGAAATTACAATCAATTTTTATTCCATCTAAAATGTGATGTTTATGTACAATTTTAGTTTGAGATGCCACTTGTGTTTAATGAGTCATGTGTGTGCGTGTATACATCTATATATGAAACCCAGTAATTATGCTTTTTCCTCTTTAAAAAAAAAATCCTGAACTCACCTGTGGTACAATTAGCTGTAAAGACACATAGAAGTTCCAAAGCTGCTTCCATTACAGGATCATCCAACAGAAACCAAGGCCAGAGGGCATACAATACAGAAGTTAGGCGAGAATCGGTCGCTGCAACCTTTGTGTAAACAGAAAATCAGCATTGTCAGACTCCAGCAGAAAATCAAATGGAATTTTTACCACTTTGACAGGAACATTAA